>NW_026874458.1:0-16383 GCF_032173495.1 Musca vetustissima
TATGGTGGTTATATGCCTAATCGTTGGTCAATGTCTTTAATCGCATATGTGTATCACAGAGAAAATTAAGTTCATATTGAAAGAGAACAACGTTGTTAAGATCGAACTTTTGTACTTCCTAATATGTAGAATCCTTAAATCGGCCGGGACATTTATATGGGGACTATGTTACACAGTATGTGTAGTAGATTGGAAAACGGGGGGTAAGAACTTCAACATACTGAAAATTAAACGGGAAATGTGTATGGCTCCTTTTTATTGCATTAAGCCAAATCCATGATCCATTCCGTCAAATTCTTTACAAAACCGAAAATGGTGCGGGACCCGTATGTAGGAGCTATACAAAACATGGTCGTGAATAGAAATGTTTCCGCAAATGTGTTTTACCCTTTCAATATCACGGAATAATATATGATATGAATGATATACGATACTACAATGGGTATGGATATATACTAATACCACATGAGAAAATACCGAACAATAAGAGTATATCATTATATGCATATCATTATATGGGGCTACCCGGACCAATTTGCACCAATATTGATAATTTTTTGTAAACAGGTTTTTTTCATCCAAAATTCTTCGGCTGAAGCACTCCCTAAAATACCGAACTCCTTAAAGTACCGACTATTGTGGGCACCTCAAAGATTTAACCAATATTGACAATTTCAGCACGATTCATTCTACCAAATCCCCCACAGTATCGAAAAAGGTGGATTACTATTACATGGGGGATATTTGAAAGCTTGGGCGAACATAACATTGCAGCCAAATACCGAATATTAAGGGATGCCGTTAGATGGGGATATCCGAATACTTGAGTCAATATGGAAAATTCTAATTAGGGAGAATTTCTGCCCAATAAGTATGCCTAATATTAGGTTTGGGAAAAAGAAATCCATTAGACCGGTGGAACGATCGAATTTTACAGGCATGTCGTAACATCGTCCAGGAGCTAAAAATTAAACCATTCACACAAAGCTGGATTCAAAAATAAGCTCAATGGTTGGGTGCCTCACCAATACCAATACCGCAATTTCAGAGCACTATCTTAAAGATAATTTAATATTGGGCTATCGTTATGTGAATTATACATCAACAATATTGCTATGCAAGACAACGTTTGCCGGGCCGGCAATGTTGAATGTTGAAGTGTTCGTGAATCTTCAGGGAAGGTTTAAAAGGTGAGAAAAATTTGAAAATCGCGAAAAATTTGCAAAAAATATTTTGAAGCATATTTGCATTTCCGCGAATTTAGTATCGAGCTATATGGAAAGCACCACGTCGTAGTTGTTATTTTGAGGTATTTTGAGCGAAAATTGGTAGCGTATCATTCCTTTAAGCCTACATTTGTCATTTATTAAAATTTTTCAAAATATTTATTTTTTTTTAAATTGGATTGACATTGTATTGAAATTGAGAAGTATATTATTGAATGCACACGCGATCATTGTATGTACACGTTTTCCATAGAATACAGGTACATTTTGGGACCAATGCAAGGATGGAAAATCAGAAGACATTCTGAATCGAGTTCGTGGCCATTCAGGATATTCGGATTCTAAGATCCATGCCCTAGATTAATATGTTTGAAAATAATAATATGAACATGTTGTTCCTTAAAGTAAATGAAATGTTGATATGCAACGGGAAATATGAAATCAGGTGGTTAAATGAAAAATCGTTTTTCAATTCAAATCGTGGAGGGTAGAAAAAGCTAACTTATTATTGGCCTATCGTTATGTGAATTATACATCAACAATATTGCTATGCAATACAACGTTTGCCGGGTCCGCTAGTATTTAATATAAAACGTGACTATTTTTTAATTTATAGAATTGAATGCTTGTTTTATACCATAAAGAAACCTTGAAGAAGAAATTTTCCCCCAACTATAGAAAAAACGCCTTCAGTACAAACTCGTCTCCAAACAGTAATTTCACATTTTCCACATAAAATATCCTGGGTCTCTGTTCCGTTTTCTGAATTATGTTTGTGGTATTTTTCAATAGAAAAATGTCAGTTCTGAGATTTTTTTTTGTAAAAATAAAACAAATATTCAGTCTTGCTACTTTATCTATAGCATAATTCTATGAACTCAATACTAAAATTGTTATACCCTTCGCAACCCTGTGGTACAGGGTATTATGTGTTTGTGCATATATTTGTAACAGGAAAAGGAATCGAGATAGACCCATGGTTCCTTTTGAGAACATGCATAGAATCACTTTCTAAGTCGATTTACGCATGTCCGTCTGTCCGTCCGTCCATGTATTTTTTTACAAAGTACAGGTTGCATTTATGATCCGATTTAAATGAAATGTAAATGATGCACAATATTCCCAATATTTGTCCGACTGGGACACTGAATCAGGTCCATGCTTATGTGTGCGGAGTTTTTTTGGAATCGGTTAAGATTTAGATATAGCTCCCATATATATATATATATATAGTTTCCCATATATAGTTTCGTCCGAATTTTTGTGAATGATGGACCAAACTCCCAATTTTGTGTAAGTTTTGCACAGAGTACTGAATCATATTCAGATTGATGTCTGCGAACTTTTTTTCAAATCGATTCAGATTTATATATAGCTCCCATATATAGTTTCGTCCGAGTTTTTCTGAATGATACACCAAACTCCCAATATTTGTCCGATTGGGACAATATTTTGCACAGAGTATTGCATTAGATCCAGACTGATGTCTGCGGTTCAGATTTAGATATAGCTCCTATATATAGTTTCGTCCGATTTTTTGTGAATGATAATCCAAACTCCCAATATTTGTCTGATTGAGTAAAATTTTGCATAGCGAATGCTATTGAGGGAAAAATGATGCGTGATAAGGTTCGTTGAAATCGGTTCTGATTTTTATATAGGTCTTATATACATTTTCGTTAGATTTTATGTAAATGGTTGTTACACGAAATTTGGCAGAGGGTATTAAATTGAATATAGTGATTACAAAAAACAAATGGTGTATGCAACGGTTACTCTATTAGGTCCATGTTTAATTTCGCCCGATTTCATCTTAATGGTCCTCCAAAGATTCTTTGACCGTTGGTGAAGGGTATCATATAGTCGGCCCTGTCAGACTTTTGAATTTTCCTCACTTCCTCAATCCTTAATATTCATCAGTTCTAAAAATACAAAGACAGAAGAAAGGCAATCCCTCAATTCGGTATTTCAGAGGTATAATTCGAAGTATAATTTCCTTTGAAAAATAAGTTCACACTACTAAAGAATTATTTTATTATATAATAATCAATTCACATTCTCTGCAAATAAATGAATTGTGCTAAATTCTCTTTAGTTCAGTTGATCTACGATCTCTATTGAAGATTTTTTTCTAAATAAGAGATAAAGTATTCTAATAAAAAATCAACTCAGAGAACAGAATAATATGCATTATTCAGGATTCTCTATAGTATATTCTCTACAGTATAACTTCCTGATTTATTACTCTAAAAAAGGTCTCGATATTAAGGATATATTTTTCATTTTGTTATTGCAAAATATTCAGGCTGAATACCAGGTTGGGGAAAGTACGGCATTGGCGGACAATGCCTTCTACACAACAAAATATTATTTTCTATTAAAAAATATTCACTAACTATGTATTATTTTCAAAAAACAAAAAAAATATATATAAATAAATAATTCGTTAACAATAAGACTTATTGGTTTACTAAAGACAAAATATTTTTCATTGCTGAGACGAATCCTTTTTTTAAGAAAGTATCCTGCAATGCTTCAAAAATTTTATATAATGACTTCTCTTCATATTATCCCTATTTCCTAAGTTACTCATCCGCCTGATGTATTTTATGTGATTTACCATGCAATTAGTCCTGCATTTATATGCTGCTAAAACACCTAAAGCATTTAGTTTGCTAGTTAAACAATTTTTTTTTTTTTTTTTTTTTTTTTTTGTTAAATCTGTGAACTTTCTGTGCAGTTTGTTAATCGGGCTCTATTTGCCTTTGAACGTTTCATTTCAAATACTGCTTTTCTGCCTTAATGTTGGCAACAGCTGCAACAGCAGAGGGCAGTTACCTTAAAGGGGAATAGTTTAATTTCACAACAAAAGCAAAAAAAAAAAACTTTTTATTTTGTCTTTAGTATTTAATGTTTTTGAGTGGGTTTGCTTTTGTTTGCTTTTTAACGAGTTGCTATTCCTGTTTTATGTTTTCGTTTCTTCCACAACAAAGCCACCAGCAATAACACAAAACTCACATCTTTTCACTTCTCAACCTTGGCCTATACCCATTTTTATTTCCGCTCCCAAGCATATTTTATTTTGTATTATCGCTCCGTGTATCAGTAGGGGTGTGTGTGCGTTTTTTGGTTAACGTTCTTTCCGCAGAAAGGTATCTTTCTATCTATGCCCGGCTAAGATTAATTGTCTAAATTGAGTTGTGGCAATCAGCGTTTCTTTACTTCTTTTCATTTGTTATTTTTGAGTTCATTATTTTATTGTGTGGATTCTCTGTGAATGAGTTATGATTTTAGCTAAACGACCAGTTCTTTTGTATTTCGCTATTTCATTTGAGCTCTTTTATGGGTAAACAATGAAATGGAGTGATTAGATTAACAACATGGCAATATCATCAAATTTATTGGACATTAAACAAGATGGAATGAGGCGTTAAGATAATTACAAAACCAGTAAGGAAAGCAGTAAAGTCGGACTGGGCCGACTATATGATACCCTTCACCACTTTGGGTTGTTGTACATATTTATCCTCACAATTGTGTCACTGTTCCATCGAAGGAACATTCTCATTTCTTTCTGCAACCTATGATAAATTTAATTTCATTCAGGCAGATTTAGAGTAGTCTGTGTACCATGGGACCAATTTATGGAAAACGGTGTGTAGCAAAATTAATACACGCTATTCAGTACGCCGCACTCTTAAAAATTTAATTTCAATCAGACACCCGTTCGAAATACATATGGAAGCTATGGCTGCATCTGCACCAATTTCAACGAAATGCAATTACGTCATTCAAGTCTCAGTTTGATACATTGTGCAAAATTTTGTGTTAATCGAACAAACAATAGGAGTTTGGTGCACCATTTATGTAAAATCGGACGAATACATATCCATGTGTTGGACCTATGTCGAAATCTGAACAGATTTTCCCGAAACATCATTCTATGCTCAATTTTAAAATGATTCTAGACTCAATTCCTTAATCTATTCCACATTTCGTGCAAATCGAAGGATATAAAGGGACTTTGGTGCACCATTTACATAAAATCGGACGAAAATATATATGGGAGCTATATCTGGATCTGGACCGATTTTCACGAAACTTTGCACACATCATTCTATGCTCAATTCAGTACGCTATGCCAAATTTCGTGCGAATCGAATGATATGTGGGGACATTGGTGCACAATTTACTGAAAATCGGACGAGACTATATATGGGAGCTACATCTAAATCTGAACCGATTTTCAGGAAACTTTACACACATCTCCCTAGACTTAATTTAGTACGATGTGATAAATTTGATGCAAATCGAAAGATATATAAGTACTTTGGTGCACCATTTACCTTAAATCGGACGAAACTATATATGGGAGCTATATCTAAATCTGAACCGATTTTTCCCACTTTCAATAGGGTTCGTCCTTGGGCCAAATAGATGAGCTGTGCCAAATTTCATCCAATTCGGATAATAACTGCGACCTCTACTTTGTGTACAATTTAACATGGACAGGCGGACGGGCATGCATAAATCGACTTAGAAAGTGATTCTATGCATATTCTCAAAAGGAACCATGTGTCTATCTCGTTTCCTTTTGCCTGTTACAAACATATGCACAACGACATAATACCCTGTACCACAGTGTGGTGAAGGGTATAAAAATATTGTAAATGTTGAAGTGAAATTTTATTTAAAATTTTTATGAAATTTTAATATATGAAAATATTAATACTATTTTTTTTAAACTCCCAGGCATACGTCGTTTATGGAATTTTTTCATCAGTATTTTGCTTATCATTTATATTAATATGTTTGTTTTTTTTTTAATATTGAGGAACAAATGTCCTCCAATTCTTCTCCTTTTTTCCTCTCTACGTTAAGTTCTTTAAATCTTAAATTATTGTTTTGCCTTTAAATTTTTTCCTATTAGAATTTTATCTTGAATCTACTCATAATCTCATTTAATATCAATTTCCAATAATGTCACCATTGCGACCATTAGTATGACATTTAATGTCTTCTTGTTGTATGTTTTGTTACTTTTTTATGTAAAAGAAAAAACCCATAAACATAATACAAATATCATCACCAACATCTAGTCGTCGTATCATCAATCAAGTCCGATGATGATGTCCTGTTTTTAAGACACTGATTTTTCCCTTCCCGTCCCACTCCATATTTCCCGACATGTTTTCATTATTTTGCATATTGTAAACGAGGCATTAAGATAAACGAAAAAATGAAAAATACAGGAAAAGATTAACGATTTTGATACTAAATTTGAATTAACAATAATAAGAAGATAATATAAAAACTTTGAGACTTTTCTAGATGAAAATTCAGAAAAAATTAATCCTACATTTTGTATAAAATCGGCCCATAATATTTTTTGGTGTTATATCTGAATCTGAACGGATTTCAGCGAACCTTAATACACCATTCTAGGCACAATTTGATAAGCTTGGCTAAATTTCGGGAAATATTCAGACACATTTAGAGTCTTTGGTACACAACTGTCATAAAGTCGCACGAAATTGTATGTGGGAGTTATATATAAAACTTGAAACGAATTGAAAAATTAATACACTCGATTGTAGACTTATTTCGGTTCATCTCAATCACACAAACGTTTAGAAAAGATTTGTTTTTAATAGAAAAAAATTAATATCCTCAGGATTTTTTACTAAAGAAAAAATCCAACCTCAGTATCTGAGCAATATTTTTCTGTAGAAAAAATTCCACAGAGGGTGCTACGGTTCAATTTTTGTGGTATTTTTTTCTTTAGACAAAATCAATACTCAGGACACTGTAATCCTGCAATATATCCCGCCAACATATTTTAATTTAACCCAAAAATATATACAACTCCCTCCAAACAACTGTATTATATTATTGTGTATATGTGTTTGTAGTAATGTATTCTGTGTTTTTGTTTCAGGATACTGTGGTTGCGGTAGCTGGATTACCATTTTTATGTTCCAATCTTCTCTTCAAGTGTTGTAAAAAAGAGTATTCCATTGATGGTCATTGCTTATTTGTTTTTGGTTGCATTGCATCCTAACAACAACAATAGGAGGAATTTTGTTTAATATCCAACAAAAGACAATACATATAACGTAGAATAATAAGCAGATAGCAAAAAATAACAAACAATCGACACAATACCAGCACCAATATCGACACCACCCCAAAAGTAGCAGCAACAAAAACGGCGACATCATCAACAATAACATTATTGTTGTATATATGCCAAAGTGATTGTGTGTGCGTATGGGTGTCTTTGTGGCGTTTTACAACATATCTGTTACGCTGTAAATAAAGTCATACTATCTATTCTGTATACGTTTACAAGATTTATTCTTTCACACACACACACAGAACGCAGGGCATCGGGATTTAACAGAAGTTGCAAATAAAACAAAAATCGATGAAAATTCAAAACCAAATTATATTCCTCCTCCCTGTCTCTCAATTTGGCAATCGTAAACAAGTTTTTCGTCTTCATTTCTTTTGAAAATTTATTTTTGTTTTTTTACGATCTTTTCTTATTTCAATTCTTTTTGTTTGGCAAATTTGTTGTCTTGATAAAGATAACACAATCAGGAAAGCATTGTTTTTCTAAGTTTTGTTATATGTTTTGTTTCTATGCCCGCAAATTCAATAGAAATTGTGTTTATTTTCGAAGGATATAAAGGCAATTTAGTGTAAAAAGTAGTTGCAGGGGCGGGGAATGAAAATGCATGAAATAAATCTGAAATTTACAAAAAGTTTTCAAAATTTTCTTCTTGTCTTTATTTGTGTTAAAGAGAAAATGTTGTCGATAAGTGATGATTAGAGAATAAAGAAAAGAAAAAATCTTAAAATTGAGAATTGATTCTTTTTTTAAAAAAAAAAAAAAAATTATACATCAAGTCATAGTTTTTTTATACCCTTTACCGCACTGTGATACAGGATATTATGTCTTTGTGCATATGTTTGTAACATGCAAAAGGAAACGATAACTTTCTGAGTCGATTTATGCATGTCCGTCTGTTTGTCAACCACGGAAGTTTGTCTACAGGATTGCCCATATTCGACGGACCCATGTTTTTTTTTTTAAATCAAAGAAAAAAATAAAAAAATTGGCGGTTGGCAATGGTAATCATTTAATTTGCTCCAAGTATATTTGTTTACATCAATTTATGGATGTGATATCTCTCAGATGGCCGCCTCTGGCGTGGCTATTTCTCGCGGCTATTTCTTCACGAATGTTGTCCTTGAGCTCTTCTACGGTCCTTAGCTTGTTAACGTAAACCTTTGACTTCAAATATCCCCACAAGAAGAAGTCAGGCGGCGTCAAATCGGGTCAACGTGGTGGCCAGTCTAATCACCACTTTTCGACATCAAACGGCCCGGAAACAAATTCTTCAGAAAATCGATTGTAATGCGACTTGTGTGCGGTGGAGCGCCGTCTTGTTGAAACCAGAACTGCCTCATACGCTTTCGACGAATAATTGGCATCACAAAATTGGTCATCATGTTGCGATAACGCTCCTGATTGATGGTAACAGCATGACCATTTTCATTTTGGAAGAAAAACGGCCCAATGACCGTTTCGCACTAACGCCGCACCAAACTGTGACTTTTTCGTCATGAAGAGGCACTTCTAGAATCTTCTGAGGATTTTCAGTGGCGTAAAAACGGCAATTTTGCTTATTTACGGTCCCATTCAATGTGAAATGGGCTTCATCGGAAATGATAATTTTGTTCCAAAATTGCTCGTCATCTTCGGCCATTTCGATGACTCTTTGGGCCCATTCCAAACGACGAGGCTTGTGCGCAGGCAACAGTCTTTGCGTCAATTGAATTTTGTACGGGAACAAATGTAAATCAATGCGAATAATCCGTTGTAAAGTGGACCGAGCCATGCCCAACAGCTGAGAACAGCGTTTTTTGGATGTTCTTGGGGACCTCTCAGCGATATTCTCGGCCGATCGCCTTAGTCGACTTCTTCGGATTAGAAAGAGCCTTACCAGTCGAACATTTTTCGTATAAACGCTTAATGGTGTTCTTGGAAGGCGCACTTCTCACATTTTTTAATGTTTTAAAATCACGTTGAGTTTTCACAATTGACTTCTTCTGTTGAATGTAAACTTCAACTATTTCAGAGCGCTCGCGTGGCGTGTATTGGTTCATGGTAAAAATCTGCTTGGACTGACGCTTCAAACGCGGTATGTCATTAAGCGATGTGACATCTCTGTCAAAAGTTAATTTAATTTTTTACGTTTCAACATTATTATTTTCACTCTATATCCTTCGAATGTATTTAAATATTTAACAACTAAATTCATCCCTTATGTTTAAAAAATCATATATATTTCTTTTAAATTCATTCCCCATAAAATATGTAATTACAACCGGAAAAAGTCACAACCGCCAAATTGCGACAAATGAATGTTTCTCCAACACTTATTATCACCGGAAGTAGTTTCATTTTGTTTTATATATAACCTTTTCATCGGGGGAAGAAGCTGAGGTAAAAAAAACGAAACACTGCACTCACACAGAAACTACAGTGTTTTTCCTTCCGCCCTCATAGAGACAGAACAAACCTGAGAAATAAAATAAAATCGAAACGGCAGTATCAATATGTTTGTACTTGAACACATTGACACATTTCCTGGTGTTGCACACAGTGCGTATGATTAATGTGGAATTGCTGATACGCACTATGGGTTGCATGAGGATATGAATCAAAATTTTATTTTTAAGAGGCCAAAGCAATTTATTGCGTAAAACATTTCCAAATGCTTTATAATGAAAATATTACATTTCAATCAAAAAATATTTCCCTAGAAAATTAAGGCTTTTCAATATCGGGTGTCGGCTTTTCTACGGGACAATTTTTTAAGACCCAAAAATTACCTTCCATTGCAAATACATTACCTTAGAATTTTTTATACCCTACACAACTATGTTGTCAGGGTATTATAGTTTTGTGCAGCCCCAAAAGTTTGTGACGCCGTAAACTATAGGTCGTAGACCCACCTTTAAGTAATCCATTATAATTTGTAAACACGATACAGGTCACAGTTGTGGACCAATCTTAACGAAATTTTACATGTAGGATGGATTCTGGCCAATGAAGACCCCTATTGTCTTTGGGAAATATCGGTTAATATTTATTGGAACCAAAAACTAAATTTTTGTCGGTATTTCTGGTCGCTCCAGAGGCCGCAATAATGGCCCGAACATCGCGAAATTTTGCATGCAGAAGGGGATTGGGTCAAAGAATAAGCATGCCGGTGTTGATAAAGATCGGTCCTTATTTATCGGGTCAAATGGACCCTGACTTTTGTGTGAAAAATGACAAAATTTGTATTCTATAGCGTATATATTTACCCTGAAGGACAAGGAAGGACCTGAGAAGTTGATATTATATCCAAGAGGAGTGGTTGACCTTTAAATTAATACCAATTATATTGTTGTATGTGCTCGAATGTGGGAGTTACACCTAAATATTTACAGGTATCTCCGTATTCGTATATTATTTAGTAACCCATTATCACTCTAGAGAGCGGAATTATAGAGCTGATCGCTTTGAAATGTTCCATGAGGTTGCAGTTATGGTCAAGGACAACGTCTATAATTTTCGGTGATGATCAGATAATAATTTTGGAATGAAGTGGACCGAAAACTTAATTTTTTGTGTTATTTTCGAGTCGATCTATAGACCACAAATGAAAGCCGAACATCACAACACAACCCACGGTGAAGGGGATCTGGACAATAGCTGAACTGAATACTCGTAATATTCGGAAGATATGTCAGTGTAAGGAAGAGGTGCTGTTTAACTCTAATCGGGCAAGAGGGTGCAAATATTACGAAATATTGCCTTGGCTCGGAATAAACATCCACAGATAGTTCGATTTCCGTGGTAGTTGTGTAGGGTATCGTATGGTCGGCCCCGTCCGACTATACTGCTCCGCTCACTTGTTTTACACTATACTCTCTACAACAAATGAAACACTAATTTTTTGTGACATTTTGAACCCTAATGCCATTAATTATTGTCATCATAAATACTTTTTTTATGCCACGGCGATGCTAACATCCCAACGGGTAAGTGGGTGTAAAAGTTGTTGCATGGATTACAACGATATTGGTTTTATTTCTTACAGCCTTGTTATTTTTACACTAAGCTAAAGCCCATGGTGATTGAAAAACTGTTATTATACCTACTCCTCTTGCTATGACCCTCCTGCTACTACAAAAACAACAAACCTAAAACAACAGGAAATTGTTAAGTTTTAATGGTATCTTCGTTTGTGTGTTGGGTTCTTGTTTTGTACTGTTCCAAACTTTGCAAATCAACTTGTGTGCACCACGGAAACGGAAACAAACAAAACTTTTTGAATTGTAAAATGCATTCAAATTGTCCAGAAATGAACTACAATAAAGGTCAGTTACCTCAAGAGAAAGTCAACAAAAAATATAAAAATAATTTTATTTTTTTTTAGAAAAAATATTCTGTCATTGTACAGTTTTCTACAGAAATTCATTGATACTGAAGATTATTTTTTCTTCTATAGATGGTTTGTTCCCGTACTGCAAGAATCTACTACTTTTTACTTCAATAACGTATTTTCTTTTATAATATCGCGAAAATAGTCAAATCTAGTGGATTCTTGCAGTACGGGAACAAACCATCTATAGAAGAAAAAATAATCTTCAGTATCAATGAATTTCGATACTTCTACACATATATATCTTCCTATCCCAGTTATATATACATTTGTATGGGTCCTTACACTTTGTGATAAGAATAATACACATTAAATTCTTCAAGACTTAAACTCCTAATATAATGTACCATGTCCTTTAGATAATCTAGTCTGACGATGCTGCTCCTACCACTGTCAGAAAGTGCGTTTAAATGTGTCAGTGTATATTATTCATATGTGTGTTCATGTCTCTGGGCATACATTATATCTAAGGCTATTTGAATATTAAACTTGGCACGTGTGAATAAGTAATTATGGTTTTGCTGAAAATTTCTTTGTCTGTGTGTCAGAGTATGCGTGTGGCATTTCATGTGATACATTGTAAATTGTAAATTGCCTACTTATTAATAATCTATAGATGATTTGAGGAGAGAGGAATGAAGTGCTTTTTTAAAATAATCGTTTAAATTTTTAGAGCTAAAAAAACAGAACCCTAGCCTTATATATAATGTATATACCGAATATATACTTATACATTTTGAACAAATAATTCAAAATGTTATTGTATTTTTTTTCAAAGACATTTTCCAAACCATTAAGAAAAGTAGTAAAGTCGGACTGGGCCGACTATGTGATACCCTTCACCACTTTGGGTATATTGTACAAATGTATCCATACACTTGTAATGTCAATGTTCCTTCGAAGGAACGTACTCATTTCATTTTGCAAACAGTGGTAAATTTAATTTCATTCGGGCAGATATAGAGTCGTCTGCGTACCATGGGACATATTTATGGAAAACGAGTTAGAGATTGATACACGCTTTTCGGCACGCCGCACTGGTTAAAATTTTATTTCAACCAGACACCCGTTCAAATTATATATGGAAGCTATGGCTGCATCCGCACCAATTTCAACGAAATGCAATCACGTCATTCAAGCCCCAATTTGCAACGTTGTGCAAAATATCGTGTTAATCGGACAAACATTAGGAGTTTGGTGTACCATTTATGAAAAATCGGACTAATATATATGTATATGTGGGAGCTATATCGAAATCTGAACCGATTTTCACGTATCATAACACTCATCGTTCTAGACTTAATTCTGTGCGCTATGCCCAATGTCGTGCAAATCAAAAGTTAAATTTTCATAAAATCGGGCAAAAATATATATGGGAGCTATATCTATATTTGAACCGATTTTCCCGAAATTCAATATAAGTCTTTCTACACTTAATTCAGTACGCTATGCTAAATTTCGTGCAAATCGGAGAATATAAAGGGCTTTGGTGCACCATTTACTTAAAATCGGACGAAACTATATATCGGAACTATATCGAAATCTGAACCGATTTCCCCCATATCAGTAGGATTCGTCCTTGGGCCAAATAAATGAGCTATGCCAAATTTCATCCAATTCTGATCATAAATTCGACCTGACGGAACGGCGGACGACCATACATAAATCGACTCAGAAAGTGGGGATATTGCTTGTGTATTGTTGTTGTTTTTTGTAATTAAAGAAAAGTCCTTATTTTTGATGGCGAGCATGATAACTCCTCACTGGAACATCGGAATCCGAAAATTCCAATGGTGTTAGAAAGAGGCTCTCGTATGAACTAGGATTATTGACTTCGCTCTAAAATTAACAAAATGGCGGACCTTTGAAAAAATATTTTTGAAAAATCGTCGATTTTTTATCAAAAACCAAGTTAAAAAATAAGGACGATCTTCACCGATTGGCTTTATCTTAGTTCATACGAGAGCTATACACTCACAGAAAAACGTGTAAACATTTGGACTCGATTGGGTTATTAGTTTTTGAGTTATCGTGCCCGCCATTCGCAAAAGAGACAAACGCGTTTAAAGTTTGAGAAGCCCTTTAGCCGTCACTTGATGCTGACACAATAAATCGGCTATATCTTCAAGAGTTCTTAAGATTTTCACTTGAAATTTTATAGGGACATTCTTGAATTAGTGCAGATTCGAATTAAATTAAGAAAATTTTTGACCCCGAGAATGGGGGGGTCTCCTTAATAGATCTTGATATGTTACAAACATAATCCTGATTCGATTGGACTGAAGACATGTCATCTCAAAAAATCGCATGCAATAGCGCAAACCATACCCTTTTAAACAGTAATGTATTTAATGAAAAACAAAATATCACTTTTTTACAAAGCATCTCTAATGTAGCTGTGCCTCCTTCCTAGTATGTTATAATATTACACAAGTTCAACAAGCTTCTGTGGCGAATATTCATATTAGTTTTTTTACTTTGGTCCAATACGGTTTCTGAATAAATAAAATACAGTACCACCACAAATTATTTGATCTGTTTAATTTAATTCACCTCTGTTCGTGGCAACAACCATTACAGCTAAGTCAAAACCGCTATATTATATCTGAATAGTACTAACCAACAATAGAGGGCGGTAGTAGATACGTAGATATACAACTTGAACAACACTTACCTGTTACTTTGTTGCATTGCTATAATTATGTTAACACTAGCTTTACATTCGAAGTGGGTTTTTTATTTTTTCATTTTTATCTAATTTATATTTATTTATTTTTAACATTATTGAATGAAATACTAATTTAAAGCACTGAATTTCGAATTTGAATTTATTTTTGATTTATCTACGACGACTACGAAAAATTAAACCACATTTTATGGTTGAAACCCACGCTAACCGATGAACACTTTCAAACAAAAAATCGTCAATTTATCTGTAGAAACTTTTGTAGTAAACGTCGACTTGTGTAGGAAACCTCAACCGAATGCGAACAAAAACTAAAAATACTACCTCGGGAAACGGCAAATAAACGGAGAGAATGTGGAGCCTTTGCTCTCTTTTCAACATGGCTACGGAACCGTTGTTGCAAAGGCAACATTTTTTTTTCATTAAAAAGCTTTTTGTAGCCCATCGCGCACACATTTCTTCGAACAACAAGAACAAGGCACAACAAATACGAAAAGGGAATATTCCAAACTTGTTTTATTACACGCACGATGTGAACGGATTTTTCATTATTTTGGGATGTATTCAACTATTTCAATAACAACATATTATCATTATTTTCTCATATTTTTAATAATTTAGCAGCAAATTTAACCGATCACAACAACGAACGTCTACACGATATGAACGCGACGAAAGAACTAAATGAGTGGGCAGTTGTATAACATGATCTTACTCAGTAAGTCATTCCAGTAAGACTTACTGGAATGGGACATATGAGAGTCTGAATAAAGGAAGTTGTAATGAAGAGATTGCATTCGTTGCCTTTGCTACTTAAGAGTGTGTACTGGAAATGGACATTTTCTCTGGCAGTTGCTCCAATGGAAATGGAAGGAATATGAAGTCAGTTTTGTTTTAACCTTACATAACACAGATGGAACAAGGAGAAACGAAAAGAGAATAATAAAATAGGAAAATCTTTAAAAAAGGTCTTATTATACCCTTCACCACACTGTGCTACAGGGTATTATGTCTTTGGCAATATGTTTGTAACAGGCAAAATGAAACGAGATAGACACATGGTTCCTTTTGAGAATATGCATGGAATCACTTTCTGAGTCGATTTATGCATGTCCGTCCGTCTGCCTGTCTGTCCATGTCTAATTGTAAACAAAGTACAGGTCGCATTTACTATCCGAATTGGACGAATTTTGGCATAGGTCACTCATTTGGCTCAAGCACGAACCCTATTGAAAGTGAGAAAAATCGGTTCAGATTTAGAAACAGCTCCTATATATATTTTCGTCCGATTTAACGTAACTGATGCACCAAAGACCCTATATATCTTTCGATTTGCACGAAATTTGCCACAGCGTACTGAATTAGGTCTAGAATGATGTGTGTTAAGTTTCGTGAAAATCGATTCAGATTTACATATAGCTACGATATATATTTTCGTTTGATTTTTTGTAAATGGTTCACCAAAGTCCCTTTTTATCTTACGATTTTCACGAAATTTTGCACAGAATACTAAATTAAGAGTAGAATGAGGTGTGTTAAGTTTCGTGAAAATCAGTTCAGATTTAGTTATAGCTCCCATTTATATTTTCGTCCGATTTAATGTAAATGTTGTACCAAAGACCCTATATATATTCTTTCATGTGCACGAAATTAGGCATAGCTTACTGAATTAAAAGTAGAATGATGTGGGCTAAGTTTCGTGAAGATCAGTTCAAATTTAGGTATAGCTCCCATTTATAATTTCGTCCGGTTTTACATATATGGTGCACCAAACTCCTAATGTTTGTTCACTTAACACGAAATTATGCACAACGTGTCAAATTGAGACGTGAATGATGTCATTGCGTTTTGTTGAAATTGATGGAGATGCAGCCATCGTTTCCGTGTGTATTTCGAACGGGTGTCTGATTGAAATTCATAAATGCATCCGATTTTAGGTAAATGGTGCCCCAATGTCCCTGAAAAT
>NW_026874459.1:0-16427 GCF_032173495.1 Musca vetustissima
TTTTAAAACATCCTTTCATATGAAATTTGAAACATGTGTCAGTTTTCCTTTAGAAATACTTCGATAAGGCAAAGTCATATCAAAACTGGAGTCAAATTTATATTTGATGCGAGGATTTTAGATAAAAGCCCAGGGGTGTAGGCAAACCTACTACCAATGTTATGTGGAGGGAATGAACCGTGTGTCTCCAGGAGCGATTTTCTTTATTCTGGAACTTTAAGGACCATTGGCAAATATCAATGGAACCGCTGAGCATTTGTTTTTCAGTGAAAATGCAAAAAAAATATTGTCAATTTGTAGTTGACCAATATTGTCAATGTGAATTCAAAACAGCTGGTTCGGTGGAAAAAGAGCATATACTTCCCAAAATACCGTAAAATATCATCAAAAATTGGTCCAATACTGATAATTTTTGATAGAAATATGGGTTACCCAATGATAATCAAAATATAAAATTACAATAAATTCGTTTGAAAAACGTGCCCATTCTACCCAAAACACCGACATTTGTGAGATACCGTTATTCAAAGGCTGTCGTAAAAAATTGACAAAAAATCCATACATTTCGGCCGGAATAGCGGCTATTTCTTCACGACTGTTGTCCTTGAGCTCTTCTACGGTCCTGGGCTTGTTAACGTAAACCTTTGACTTCAAATATCCCCACAAGAAGAAGTCAGGCGGCGTCAAATCGGGCGAACGCGGTGGCCAGTCCAAATCACCACTTTTCGACATAAAACAGCCCGGAAACAAATTCTTCATAAAATCGATTGTTATGCGACTTGTGTGCGGTGGAGCGACGTCTTGTTGAAACCAGAACTGCCTCATAAGCTTTCGACGAATAATTGGCATCACAAAATTGGTCATCATGTCGCGATAACGCTCCTGATTGATGGTAACTGCATGGCCATTTTCATTTTCGAAGAAAAACGGCCCAATGACCGTTTTCGCACTAACGCCGCACCAAACTGTGACTTTTCCGTCATGAAGAGGCACTTCTTGAATCTCCTGAGGATTTTCAGTGGCGTAAAAACGGCAATTTTGCTTATTTACGGTCCATTCAATTTGAAATGGGCTTCATCGGGCATGATAATTTTTTTCCAAAATTGCTCGTCATCTTCGGCCATTTCGATGGCCCATTTCAATCGACGAGGCAGGCAACATTCTTTGCATCAATTGAATTTTGTACGGGAACAAATGCAAATCAATGCGAATAATCTGTTGTAAAGTGGACCGAGCCATGCCCAACTGCTGAGAATGGCGGTTAGTACGGCAGCGATATTCTCGACCAATCGCCTTGGTCGACTTTTATATGGCCTCTTCGGATTAGAAAGAGCCTTACCAGTCGAAAATTTTTCGTATAAACGCTTAATGGTGTTCTTAGAGGGCGCACTTCTCACATTTTTTAATGTTTTTAAAGCACGTTGAGTTTTCACAATTGACTTCATGTGTTGAATGTAAATTGCAACTATTTCAGAGTGCTCGCGTGGCGTGTATTGGTTCATGGTAAAAATCTGCTTGGACTGACGCTTTAAAGCGATGTGACATCTCTGTCAAAAGTTATGACGTTGCCAGATGGATCCGTCGAATATGGGCAACCCTGTATACCCCAACGGGCCCATACGCCCCATTATCAGGGTGCTATCATATTAAGCTGGCTTACCCAATGATAGCTTAAAATTCGAAATTACAACCATCTCCTTTGAAAACGTGTCCATACTCAAAAAAAAAATCTATATTGGTAGGGTAATGTTATATGCGGGCTATCGTAAAAAAATTATATGTTTTGGACATTTTCAGCAGGAAAGCTCAAAATACACAATTACAGTCGATTCAGTTGAAAAACGTACCAGAGTACCCTAAAATACCGAATATTTGGGGGTACCGTTGCATGGGGGTTATACCTAAAGGAAAACCGATATATCCCATTTTTAATGACAAACATTCTAAGAGGAATTGCAATGTATGTGCAACATTTTGAAGCTCTATCTAAAATATTGCGATCTCTGTAGTGATTTGAACAGACAGACGGGCAGACAGGCGGACATGCATAAATCGACATATAATTTTATTCGGATCAAGTAAAACAGTTGATGGCTTGAGCGAAACAATCGACTCATGACCAGTTCTTTGAAGTTAGTATTTCGGCTTTGAAGTTAGTATTTCACGAATAATTATAGGCTTCAATTTAATATGTGTCTAGTAAAAAAGCCAGTGAACGGAGCAGTATAATCAGATGTGGCCGACCATATGCTACCCCACGCAACTAGCACTGAACTCTAACTTTCTGCGGAACTGTTTTCCGAGCATGGCAAAATATTTCGCGACATATTAGCCCCTCGATTGGAAGTCAACTGCTTATTTTTCCTAACCTGGTATAATTCCGAATCATATATTCCTGAATGAAAATTTACATCACAAAATTCAAATTTTGTTATTTTTATTGATTTTACCTGCATAATATTGACCTATCATTAACAAAATAAAGGTTTTTAGAGCGACTAGAAAACCAGCCAAATTAAAGTGTTTGGTACATTTTTCCCTTATCGTGTCGTAACTTTTTATCCTTTTCATTCCCTAAATATTAACCGATCTTTACTTAAAGCAATAGGTGCCATCTTTGGCTAGAACTTGTTCTACATTTAAAATTTTGTAACTATTTGTCCATAACTGTGGCCTGTATGGTATTCACAAATTATGGACGGACGCACATATCTATATTGACTCAGCTATCGGTATACTAAAAGGTGGGTCTAGGACCAATATTTCGCGGCTTTGCAATTTTTTGGGGCCACACAAAAGTAGGGTATAATTATTCATATCGGGACTAGTTTTAGTACCCCAAATTGTTCGAATTTTGAGGATTTTGGTCTGTAATTTAAAATTTCAATTTTTCCCTTTCGCAATAATTTAAAATAGCACCCATATGAAAGTCCAGGCCGATTTGAAGTATTTTAAATGTTCACAATAAATTTATTGTTTATGGGAAACCGGTGCGTATGAGTATTGGCAACACTTATACGCATCAAAGGCCTAATGAGTTGCTAATTATTTCTATTATTTCGTTTAAAGTGTTTCTTGTGATGTTATTGGAATTAGAAAGTAAACTTCTTATAGATTGAAACTAACGTATTTAAGGAGGTTTCTATGTATTTAATATAAGGATCATTGGGTTTAAAATTTATCTAATTAAAAATGATCAAAATCGGTTCCCGTTATGGTACAAACGTTTGAATACCTAGAATTGTTGGCACTTTTAGAATGTTTCCCTCCTGAGAGTATGCAGTTTTATATTTTTATATATAAATGCTAATGTAGATTTTTATATTTTTCTTTTTGGCCCGCAGTAATTTACAATACCATCCATATAAAAGTCCTGGCCGATTTGAAGCATTTTGACTGTGCACAACAAATTTATTGTTTATGGGATACCGGTGCGTATGCGTGTTGACAACACTTATATGCATCAAAGGTTAATGTGTTGATAATTATTTTCGTAAAGAAGAGTTTCTCGTAAAGCTCTTGGAAGTAGAAGAAGAAATTCGTATATATTATTCTTCGTTATTACATTTTTTCAACCCCTATTTTCCTGAACTTTAAATAGGTGTAACAATACTCATTCTTTGCCCTTAATTTCCAACAATTTTAACTCTTTTTCCCACTTTGAAAGAAAAAGAAATTGTGAATCATTACTGCTAAAAAAATATGTGGCTTAAAAGGAACTTTTTCGTTAACAAAGTTTCTTTTACAATACAATTCATTCAGACTGGCCTTTTGTTAGCATTGTTACACACAAAAAAAAAAAATATATATATATATATTCACACTTAAGAAAAAAAATAAAGGAAGATTGTGTGATCCTACAGAAGTTTACCTGTCTGGGCTGTGACGTTTTAACTTAAACCGAAGAAGAAGAAGTAAAGTTCAAATGTGACAAAACGAGAGCAAAAAAGCAACAACAATTGTAAATGACATTATTCCGGACTCCTGTTGCTTCCGTTCCATACGAATGGAAGCGTACGAAAGGATGTATGTGTGAGTGTGCATTAAAAATTACTTTTTCATGTTGCAGCCACGTTCTCATGAGAACGTGCAATTAAGTTTTAATAAAAAAAATAAGAGAAAGAGGAAACTTTTGCATTATATCCTGCCGTTTTTGTGTATTTATTCCTTAAAGGCTTATGTTGATTTTTCATTTGGCGTTGGGGCAAAAGTTTCACAATGTTGATTTATGAATTAAAGAATTTTTTTTTTTATTTTTGCTTTTTAATTTTTGGTAGATGAAAAAGTTGAATTCAAATTTTTGTCTTTAAATTTTGGAAATTTAAGAAATATACATTATGTGGATCATATCCCAGGCTACCATTGCTATATAAATCTACATAGAAACCCATTTATTTCAATTAGGCAATCTAAGTTTCCTTTTCTCTTGTTTTGCAAGATTAAATCCTGCATATGTAGGTATGTCTATACAAAACTATTTATGTATGTATATGGAGCACACAATAACCCAGTCTGCAAAAGAAGTAATAACTCTAAAATAATTACAAATTCTTTGGTAAGGCACTGCACGACTTGACATCATTTTAGTTTTTCTCCCCACACTTTCTTATATTCAGCTGGCAGGCAGTATGGCTCGGTTCTGGTTCTGGATATTCCTTCAACTGACACACTTTAATGTTGTCATGTTAGTTTGCTTATTACAAATTCCAAACCGCACACACACACATACATACACATACACATGCACCCACAAACACATATTACATTAACATGATTTTCCGGAAAAACAAGCTGATACTCATAGGAGGAGGAGGTTATACTCATATAGTTAAAGTCCTTTTGCCCAACAAACTGCATTCAGATACAGGCGAACGTACGAACGACCAGCCAGTGGAAAAGGAACATTATGCCAAAAATGCAAATTTTATATGACACAGACACACACACGCGAGTGTGAGTGTACACACACATTCTCTCTCTGACACAGGGGAATGTATGCAAAAACAAAACTAGAAATTATTATACAGTTCAAGAGAAAAATGCCAGCATCTATGCTAGGCATGTTAACACACACACACGAGTCCATGTGCATACTCATAGCCTTATTTGCTTTAAAATAATTTCACGTTTCACACAGACATTTTTCTTTGCTCGCAATACACCCACATAATATGCCAGGCATACTATAAAGCATAGCCTATCCACCTCCTTCGACGATGGCTACATCATCATTTTGTTTGTATTTGTTTTTCCATGGTACGAAAATGCATTCAAGAGGAGAGCGGGGGGATGGTAGATGCTTCACGCTTGAATGCATTAAATTTTGCTGCACATTACACTTCTACTCATTACTCTACTGAATTTTCCCTTTTGCATTTCGTTGTTGTTGTTGTTTTGCATAAATTTCCATGCGGCAGCAATGTTGGTGGTAGTTTGAAAAAGAGTAGACCTGATGCTGTTGTAATTCATGGGATAAATTACCCGAACATAAGTTTCAGTAACAGAAGATGCCAAGATAAATTAGTTTCACTTGTTTTCGTTTTTTTACTGTAACTTTATTTACAAAAACAACAAATGAGAAAGAAAAAAATTCAGCAACATGGAGGTCATCATTGTGGAGATTTAAATATAAATAATGAGAAATGGATAGTTGGAAACGATTTTTTTTTCCAAAGGAGGTTATTTTTCTGAGAAAAAAAAACATTAATGGGAAATAAAAATTGCTTTAAGTTCGCAAGAAGGACATCTGCCGATCAGAAAACTTTAA
This sequence comes from Musca vetustissima, assembly GCF_032173495.1. Classification (NCBI taxonomy): domain Eukaryota; kingdom Metazoa; phylum Arthropoda; class Insecta; order Diptera; family Muscidae; genus Musca; species Musca vetustissima. The sequence goes on from NW_026874459.1 coordinate 5,768, forward strand.
AAAGGGCATAAATATGGGTCAAATAAGAAAACACAAAAACTTGGTGGTTCTTTTGACAATTGGTTTTCGTCCTTAAACGGATTTAAAATGGTAAATTATAAGCTCTCCGTTTTATAGCTTTTCAAATTATTCTACAGCATTATCTACTCAAACTAATTGTCGAAGTACTCTGATTGAATTCCTCCAAAATATGATTTTTTGAACACTTCAGCGATGACAATCCTTGATTACGAATTCTTTACTTTGTTTATGGGAATAAATAGAAGTCAGTGAATGCAAAGTAACGGCTACACTGTGAATCGTCCATCAATTCTTCGTATTGCCGCTCAAAAATGACCTAGTTTGAGCCTAGATGTGAAAGCTCTTCATGCCACAGCGCACAATTATTTGTCTTTTCTTTTTCGCTCCTTGAATTTTTCCGAAGACTTCAGATAAATAAATTGTGGTGTATCATCCTAAACTGTCCATCTTGTCTTTGCCCCACACGATTTCTCGGGATCCCAACAGAACAAGCCTTTTTACAGCAAGATACTAATGATCGACTGTCTTCGGGTGAATGCAATGCCCAAGGACTCAGAATGTTCTGTGGCATACCGATCTTTATTTTACTTTTAGCGAGAGTCGGTTCTGATACCACTACATATGTCTGTGTGGGCTATATATAGAAACATGGATCTAAACCAAATGTGAATCAAAGGTGGAACGACATCGGAATTGGTATATCCTATGCAGGATACTTCAAAGCAATCTGCAGATCTAAAAGCGGACATGAAGGTAGACCACAAGCGAGCCGTTTAGTACCAATGGGTTGAACCGTCGTTGCAAAATGTCGGACTGGAGTATTGTTTATCCCCTGAGAAGAGGAAATTCAAAATTAAGGATACTCAAGGTAAAAATTGTACTGCGATATTAAAGTACCCAAAAAGGTAGCCCTTTAAATAAGTGTTATGTCCAGACATGGACCTATATTTATTTTTATACCATTCACCAATCTGTGGCACAGGATGTTATGTTTTGTGCATATTTTTGTAACAGACAAAAGGAATCGAGATAGACCTATGGTTCCTTTTGATAATATGTATAGAACAACTTTATGAGTCGATTTATGCATGTCCGTTCATGTATTTTTGTGAGCAAAGTACTGGTCGCATTTACGATTCGATTTGAATGCAATTTGGCATAGCCACTTAATTGGCCCAAGGATGAGCCCTATTGAAACTGGAGAAAATCGGTTCAGATTTAGATATAGCTCCCATATATAGTTTTGTCTAATTTTATGTAAATGGTGCGCCAAACTGCCAAGATTTTTCCGATGGAGACAAAATTGTGCAAAGTGTGCTGAATTAGGTCCAGATGGATGTATGATAAGTTTCAATGAAATCGATTCAGATTTAGATATGTAATCCCCAGAGAATTAGGTCCTGATTGATGTATGCAAAGTTTTGTTGGAATCGGTTCAGACTATGATATAGCTCTCATATATAGTTTCATCCAACCAGTTTTGTTGGAAAATGTTTCTAGGACCATGAAAATGCACAACATTTGGCTGCCCCTGTATATAGGGGATATATCAAAACATTGACCAATACTGAAAATAATTTGCGAGGAAGTTGGCGAATCATGTAAATACCTAAAATTGAACATTTGAGAAATCAATGGAAACTTAGGTTGGAAATTCGACTAGAACATTCAAATGCTACCTTCGAACAAATATGATGTCTGTAATGAGCATCTAGACCTTAATTTTTTGAAAAATCGACGAAGGTAATCTTTAATACTGCGATGGTCATGTATTATATTTCGAACAAAAGGCTTAAATACGAATAAACACAGTTATATTGCTGATGAGATTAGTGTTAGTTCACCAGTAATATGCAGAATGATAATAAGCGACATTCGAGCCATCTCTTCACTATCTTGAATGAAGTGAAACGGAGCAGATAACTGCGAAGTTCCCAAAGAAAAATGTTTTCAGATTGTCCAAGAATATATATAAATAGTGAAATAAAGATAACAAAAATTGAGTTTGAATATGATTATCTGTAAAGGTACTTTTTGTGGATTCTCAGCACCCTAAAAATGTTCAATTTAGATCCCTGTTCTTGGTTATCCACTTACCCGTACATTTAAAGTCTCAGCCGAATTAACTAACAATAGTGGATATAAATTGGCATTTCAGGTTCTAAAGATATCGCAGGACTTCCTTAGAAAGTATTTGACATAAGTTCTCGTTGAGATAACCTAACCTCTATGATGAGATCTACTCCTAACAATTGTAATGGGGGAACTATCGAAAAAAAAAAAAAATGGAATAAGACACCGTTAATGCGAATGCACCACATATTTTATATCTGAAAGTTTTTAGGCTCCACATATTTTATATGTGGAAGTTTTTAGCTCATTTTCCAACCAAAGTGATTAGATTGACTGTGTATATAAAGTACAACACAGTTTCCTATGAGGTACACCTTTTTAAATTTGTTGGTTTATAATATCCCAAATTTCTTTTCCAAAAATTCCTAACTTGCCTTTAAGAAGAAAATGCAAATTTTGTAACAGAAAACTAACAATTAAATGCAAAATAGTCTTCTTACTTTTTGTGTTAGTTTCTGTTTGTTTTATATAACCCAGTTGGGATATATAAGGCAAAAATTCACAATACCTCTAACGGTCAGTAGAGTTAAAGGGAAAAAGCATGCAACAATGGAAAAAAAGAAGAACAATGCCTTTCCATTCAAATTACCTTGCCCTCTGTGATGAACTCCTGAAAAAAAACGAAACAAAACAAAAACATTGTCCAACCTCTAAATACCCTGGAGGGGCCTAACAAACATGCATTTGCAACATTAAGTCAACTAATGCAACAATTGAATGTCTAGAAGTTTTGTAGTTTCTCTTAGAATTTGCACATACACATAGGGAAAAATGGGCAAAAAAGTAATTACAACTTTTAGAATGAGAAACAAGAAAAACAAAACAATGGGTAGTATATATACTAGCAATCAGGGATTTTCCAAAATACATACATTGTTGTTGGTAAAAATAACACAGTTTCGGTACCAAACAACAAAATTCTAGGTTTATTTTCTTTCACTTAACAAGGAGCATATTTGCAACAATTTCCTGTCATGACGATTAAATATAAAAGTATGTTTGTATATGACTCTGTAATCAGAAACAAAGTAATGCTAGTTTAAAAAAAGAAGAAGAAAGAAACCATTAACAACAACGAAATATACAACCTGTAATAAACAAAAGTTTGGGTTTTTGCGGTTTAAAGTTATTTCTGTATACATTTGCAATTTTAGTATTGTTGTTGCATAGTAATTAAAAGCATGCAAAAATTTAATGTTGCATTTGCATAACTAAGGGGTTTGTTTTAAAGAAAAAATACCTTTTTAAGATGGCGTAGATTACTGGGGCAAATAAGGAATTTGTGGGAATAATATTTCAATGTTAATTTATTAAAAAATGTACTTAAAGCAACCTAATTTCCTAATTTCCAATGTGATGCCGCACACAACTATTACTAATTTCTACGGATCTATATTCCAATCATGGGTAATATTTCGCGATATTTGCATTATCTTGATGTCAACAGCTCCTCTGCGCCATCACGCGCCGAATCATGTTTTACAGGAGTATAAAAATACTCCATAAACAATTTTGGTTCATTTAACCCGCTAAATATTGACCGTTAATTATTATAGCAGCCATTCGAATTAGTTGGTCAGAACGCCTTACTCAGGGAAAATTTCTCATGTTCGGAATAGTGTTGTCTAGAGCTACTAGTAAACCAGAAATAATAAAGTTTTCAGTCAATTTAATCCACGAAATATCATTTGATCATGGAAAATTATAGGCTTCGTATTTTAATATAACCGACCCACTGGTTCACTCCTTCTAGTAAATCCCCCACAAAATGTTCAAAATTGTGCTAAAAATTTATATTAAAATATCATGAGAACGGACCATTCGTTTTGAATTAAACTTTGTACAATCTATTACCTTTACCGAGCCTAAATCAGTCCGAAGATGGGACCCATTGGTCCATCCCCTCTGATACCTCCCCCACAAATGGTCAAAATTTTCAATATATATAAGTCCTATATTAGGCGATAAGAATTTCCGATTTAAACCAAACATTTCAAAATATTTTATACGTACCAAACCTAGATCAAGTACGAAGGTGGGACCACCACTTTTGGTACCTCCCCCACAAATGACTAATATTTTCAATATTTATAAATCCATTATCAGGCGAATAGAAAATCCGATTTGAATCAATCTTTGCAAAACCATTTATTTTTACCAAGCCTAGATTAACACCGGATATGTGACCAATAGAAGTCCCATAGGAGTTATTTATAGTCTATAGAAGAACTTATCTTTATAGTAGAATATATTTAGAGGATCTCCTATTTATACCCTTCACTACACTGTGGTACAGGGTATTATGTCTTTGTGCATATGTTTGTAACAGGCAAAAGGAAAGGAGATAGACACATGGTTTCTGTTGAGAATATGCATAGGATCACTTTTTAAGTCGATTTATGCATGTCCGTCCGCCTGTCCGTCTGTTGATGTTAAATTGTAAACAAAGTACAGGTCGCATTTATGATCCAATTTGGATGAAATTTGGCACAGCTCACTAATTTGGCCCAAGGACGAACCCTATTGAAATTGGGAAAAATCGGTTCAGATTTAGATATAGCTCCCATATATATTTTCGTCAGATTTAATGAAAATGGTGTACCAATGTCCCTACATATCTTTCGGCACAGCGTACTGATTTATGTCTAAAATGATGTGTGTTAAGTTTCCGGAAAATAAGACATGATTTATATAGTTCCGATATATATTATCGTCCGATTTAATATAAATGGCACGAAATTTGGCAGAGCGTAATGAATTAAGTCTAGAATGATGTGTGTTAAGTTTCGTGAAAATTGGTTCAGATTTAGATATGGCTCTCATATATATTTTCGTCCAATTTAATGTAAATGGTCCACCAAAAACCCTATATATATCTTTCGATTTACACGAAATTTGGCATAGCGTAATGAATTAAGTCTAGAATGATGTGTTAAGTTTTCAGAAAATCGGTCCAAATTTTGATATAGCTCCCATATATATTTTCGTCCGATTTAATGATAATGTTGTACCAAAGTTCCTATAAATCATTCGATTTGCACGAAATTTGGCACAGCGCACTGAATTAGATCTAGAATGATTTGTGTTTAGTTTCCTGACAATGGGTCCCGATTTAGATATAGCTCCCATATATATTTTCGTCCGATTTAATGTAAATGGTGTACCAAAGTCCCTACATATCATTCGATTTGCTCGATATTTGGCATAGCGTAATGAATTAAGTCTAGAAAGATGTGTGTTAAGTTTCGTGAAAATCTGTTCAGATTTAGATATAACTCCCATATATTTTATCTTCCGATTTTATGTTAAATTGTGCACTAAAGACCCAAAGTTTGTCCGATTGCCATACAATTTTGTACAATGAACTGTAGTTAATATAAGTTTATTTCTGGCAAGTCTCATTGAAAGCGGTTCAGATTTTGATGTAGCTTCTACATATATATTTTCGTCTGGTTTTACACAAAATTGACAAAAATTTTTCACATCGTACTGGAGTTAGTATAACCAGAACTTGGATATAAATTAACTTGGTGGGTGCAATCGGCACAACATTTTGCACTACGTACTAAAGTTGATATAACATATTGTGTTGTAAGTTTAGTTGAAATCGGTTTAGATTTAGATGTAGCTCCTATATAAAAGCTGCACCAAAAACCCAAAGGTACGCCGATTGACACAAAATTTTGCATAACGTACTGAAGTTAATATAACCTAGCGTGTGGAAAGTTTTGAAATCGGTTCAGATTTGGATAGAGCTCCTATATATATTTTCTCCCGATTTTAAATACCTGATGCACCATGAACTCAAAATGTGGCTTGGAGAAATGTTTACATAAGGCATTTGAAAACTATTTTATTTATATGAGACCTTTTAAACGTATTCTATAGACTAATACCTTTTAAGTGTTTTTATAAATAGAAAATTTCTTACCGACCTTCTATTTATTGAAACATTTGAAAGATATCAGTCTATAGAATACATTAAAAAGGTGTTCTTTTTATAGAATAGGTTTAAAAGGTCCCCTATTTATGAAAACCATGAAAAGGTCATCATTTTTTTTTTTTTTTTTTTTTTTTTTGAAGACAGAAAGAAGCAGGTTTGCTTAATAGGGAAGGTCTTTTATTTATAGTCGACCTGCAGAATGCGTTTTTTATATAAAACATTTTCTATTAAATTAGTTATATTCCTTAAAGGACTCTTATTGTATTCCCCACTCATTTACCCTCACATTCCTGCAAAAATTCTTTACTTCATTGTCTAGACATCCGGTTCCCCAATTTTTAACATTTCAACAATAAAAAATATTTTTACGAACGTGATTTTTTCAAGATAATTTATTACCTTTTAATTTGGCCATAGATTTTTTTTCAAGCATTTCATCATGCATCACATACTATGGCATTTGAAATGGAGAATGTGCATGAGCATGATTCATTGTTTCACCAGAAAAGGCTCCCCAAGTTGTTGGGGTGCAAACATCGCCCCTTTTCCAAAATCAACAAAAAAAGTGTCGCCAAGAAAAATTCAAGTCGCACTCACCGTCACACACAATGACGTCTGACTTTCGTTGATTACTCATAATGTTATTGAACAAACAAAGAACTGACTCCTTCTCAGTTCCGTGTATTTATTCGGAACTCAAAATGCAGGGGGGAATAACGACCAAATACAACTCATGTGAAAAGTAGGTATTGTTAAATAAACATTTTTCATATTTTCACTTTTTTTGAGATGGGAGTGTTGAACGACGACTACGATGCATTGGTGGTCGTAGTCTTTGTCCTTCTCCAAAATAGACGAAATATTTTCAATGTTTTTTTTCGGGGGGGTTTTATTTTTCATTTCCTTGGAGTTCAATATGGACAGCATACACCACCATACAACAACAATGAGAGCCAATGGCAACCAGTGAAGTGGTAAGGCAACAAAAGTGAAAAAAAAAACAACACCAACAAACCTTTAAAACGGATGGTTAACAAAATATAACGAACAGAGACAGAAGACCAAGGAAACCACAGCACACCACAACAACAGCCCCTCTTGGTTGTGTTGTGTTTTTTGTTGCTTTACAGAAAACAAGCTTTAACTAAGAATGCCACGAGCTGATGACAAAAAAAGGCCAAGGGCTACAATCAGTGGTGTCAACAATTCTTCATCCCATGCCTGGGAAACGTCACCCTTGGGGTAAATGAAAACCATTGGAATATGACCGTTCTTTTTCGTTTTTGATGATTGTTGGTGTAGGCCAACATAAACTAAAGAAATTGAAGAAATTGTCCAGGGCAACAATCATCCAAAAAAATATTTTTATGTTTGTTTTGGTTATGAAAAATGATTGTTGGGCCAACAAACACACGCACACACACACCATCTGCAAGTGACCAAACATGGCCGGACAGACACAGCAAAATTGTCCGGAGGGTAAAAAGTCTCGTGTTACCTTTATTATCCTGTGACAAAGCAACAACAAAAACACACAAAAAATGCTCATAAAGAAATTATCGTTGTCGACACGCCTTAATTGCACTTTCCCTCTATGTGGACCTGCACACCCGATCACCATTCGGGCATTCGCACACACAAAATTATAATTTAATTTGAATAATAAACAACAACGAGAATAACAAAAAATACATCAAATTTCATTACTCTATGAAATGACAGAAAAATGCATTGGTTGGCTGGTTGGTTACTCACAGCGTGTTAAGTGTGAGGCATACCCCCTCCAGCCTTGGCAATATCAATAAAAACAACCCCCAATTTCATTTTTTTTTTTAATTTCGTTGATTCATTTAGCACAAGTCTGACATGCACCACTATGGCCTTTCACTTTTCTTGCATATCTATCTTTGGTTGCATTCAAATTTGCCCTTTAACCCCAGTGCGTGTCAATGGGAGCGTGTGTATGTGTGTTTTGGGTTGAATGCAACAACATTCACTTATGGTTATTTAAACATTTATCACCCAATCACCAGTCATGGCGGCCCGGAAAGCCAGTAAGCATTTACACTTTTGCTGCAATGCAACGATAAGGAAATGGAAAACGTGTGGGGGAGGAAGTCATTTCTGATCACCATAAGGTGGGAGTGTGTGTGTGCTCATGGGTGTGCCTCATTGAAAATATCATCTGGTGCGCGTGATATTCAATGCAACCGATAATTGTAGCATGATTGATAATTATGCTAGATGAACATGGTGTTGTGGTTTTGTGATAATAATTTATTTTTTGATATGACAGATATATGGATATGACAGAATTTAATTACAACCTTTTTTAACATTTTGAATTCGAAAATCCCATAAATAAATCCCATAAAATTTCAAAATAAGAAACAATCAATAGAAATCCAATCGCAAAATAGTATTATATTCCAAAATTTATACCCTCCACCATTAGGTGAACTATGTATAAAATTTGTAATTCTGTTTGCAACACCTCGAAATAACCATCGGGGTCCCTATGAGTTATATATATTTTTGATCAGAATAAAATTCTATGTCGACTAAAATTACGATCGATATCGCAATAATTAAGATAGAACACTGATATGTTGCACAGACATTGCTAGTACTTCTAGGATGATTCGCAATATATCTCACTTTTGGCATGGTTTGGCATGGGGAAGATATATCTCACCATATAACTGTATATCTAAATATATTTTGGGGATGTTGGGCACGTTTTTCAATCGGTATTTTAGGTTCTAAATATATAGCAAACCATCCTAAAAAATTATTTATACTGATCCTAATTTCGGAGTAGTCTACCTTTAGCGGTACCCCCTAACATTTAATTTTTTTGGGGATATTGGACACGGGTTCCAAGCGATGTGGCTGAAATTCGATATTTTGGGTTATTAATGTATAGCTAAAGTCCTAACTAAAAATTATTAATAATTACCCAAGTTTCGGGGTAGCCCATCTTATAGCTGTACCCCCAATATTCAGTATTTTCAACCGAATTTGAATTGTAGTTTTTAACGTCCCTACTAAAAATTATTATTGTTGACTCAAGGAGAATTTCAGACATTTTATAATGGGCAAGCGTAATTTTTAGTATGTTCAAGGTGCTAAACGTCCATACTAAAAATTAATAATGTTGACTCAAATAGAATTTCAGTCATTTTATAATGGACAAGCGTAATTTTTGGTATGTTCAAGGTGCTTTCTAACCTTACGGCAGAAAGATCGGTTTAAGATATTTTGAATGTCCACCTCATGGTGGAGGGTATAAACTGTTTGGCCCGACGAAACTTAGCACACATCATTCTAGACTTAATTTAGTACGCTATGCCAAAATTCGTGCAAATCAAATGATTTTCAGGGACTTTGGTGCACCATTTACCTAAAATCGGAAGAAACTATATATGGGAGTTATATCTAAATTTGAACCAATTTTCACGAACCTTAGCACCACACATCATTCTAGACTTAATTCATTCGTCGTGCAAATCAAATGATTTTCAGGGAGTTTGGTGCACCATTTACATTAAATCGGCCGAAATTATATATGGGAGCTATATCTAAATCTGAACCGATTTTCACGAAACTTTGCACATATCATTCTAGACTTCATTAAGTACGTTGTGCTAAATTTCGTGCAAGTCGAAAGATATATAGGGACTTTGGTGTACCATTTACCTTAAATCGGACGAAGATATATATGGGAGCTATATCCTAAATCTGGACCGATTTTCTGGAAACTCAACACACATCATTCTAGACCTAATTCAGTACGTTGTGCCAAATTTCGTGGAAATCGAAACATGTATAGGGACTATGGTACACCATTTACATTAAATCGGACGAAAATATATATGGGAGGTATATCTAAATCTGAACCGATTTGTCCCAATTTCAATAGGGTTCGTCCTTGGGCCAAATAAGTGACCTATGCCAAATTTCATCCAATTCGTATCATAAATGCGACACGTTGTTTACAATTTAACATCAACAGACGGACAGGCGGACGGACATGCATAAATCGACTCAGAAAGTGATTCTAAGCATATTCTCAAAAGGAACCATGGGTCTATCTCGATTCCTTTTGCCTGTTACAAACATATGCACATAATATAATACCCCATACCACAGTGTGATGAAGGGTATAATAAGGCCTGCAGAAGGTTGTACCACCATTCTGTGAAGTTCATTTGAAGTCTAATTTTTAATGTTTGGTTTCCTGAGTCTGAAAAAATGACTTAATAAGGAAAATATTATTTTTCAACAAGTAAAAAGGCGTTCAGTTCAACCGAACCGAAATTTTAATACACTCCATCATGAGGTCGACAATCAAAATTATTCTGAAGTCGGTTTTGACTTTTATATCGGAGTTATGGCATGGTAGACAGCTGTCCGAAAAAAACGATAAACTATATAAGCTGATAAGCCGATAAGCTGAATTCAAGAACAATTATATGATACCGCTGTTAGAATGTTTGTACGAACACTCAAGCCTATTCCTCAATACATATATGTCAGATTTTGGAAACGTATCCCTTAAAA
>NW_026874460.1:0-16284 GCF_032173495.1 Musca vetustissima
CCTAAAAATATTCCTTTAATAAATCCACGCCTTAGGTCCCTAAAAATATTCCTTTAATAAATCCACGCCTTGTATAGGTCCCTAAAAATATTCCTTTAATAAATCCACGCCTTGTATAGGTCCCTAAAAATATTCCTTTAATAAATCCACGCCTTGTATAGGTCCCTAAAAATATTTCTTTAATAAATCCACGCTTTGTATAGGTCCCTAAAAATATTCCTTTAATAAATCCACGCCTTGTATCGGTCCCTAAAAATATTCCTTTAATAAATCCACGTTTGGTTTGGTCCTTGAAAAAATATTCTTTAAAAAATCCGCGCTTCGTATTGCCCTTTTCATATTCTTTTTTATATTCCCCTTAACTTTGTCACCGTATTACCAGAACAATACCATATAAGCCCTCTCATCATCACACCATGCTGCTTGACCGCAAAAAAAATCAAACCAGGATGGATGTCCATTGAAAGTGTAAATGATTAACTTAAGCCTGTGTTCGTAATTTTGTTTGTCCTGCCCCAGAAAAAAAATAACCCCAAAATCTAATCAATAGAAACCGGAATCACTGCACTTTTTGTGGTGATGATGCCATAAAACCCCATTAGAATATCTATGAAAAGGATGGCTGTGTGGGCTTCGTCATTCGGATTTTTGGTAGTGTGTGTGTGTGAGTTAGTTATACAAAAACAAATACACACACATCAAAAGGATATCCAAAGAAAGCCCGTAGTAGTAGTAGATGCAACAGCTCGAGCACTTGCAGCAGCAATCTCAACATCAAATTTTTAGTCAATGAGATTAAATCTGTAACCATGCCAACAAAAACAACAACAACAACAGCCAGGACGAGAACAAGTCCATCTTCTCCAAAGAATAATAAATGAACAAAGGATGAAAGTTAAGAAGTGCTGGGTAAATAAAAAATATAAACTCGTTTGCAGGATAAAAGGACATCTTCGTCTTTACAAGAAGTGGCCAGGGAGACACACAGATGAAATGCATCTAACGTGCAGCAACGTTGTCTTTCTGTTGATAGTCCTATCATTTGTTCAGGCCATGTTTGGAGCTACTAATCGTAAATCTTTAAATGCAATAAGGATTTTAATTTTTATGAACTAAAAATAATATGCAATGGATAGATTTGAAATGTGAGAGTATGCTGCATATGTAGTGTATAGTAAAAGATGTATAAATGTGGTATGATAATTTGGGTTAAAAAAACTAAAAGTATTTAGAAATATGTAAAAATGTGTAGGTACTTACATCGTCAGTTGGTTTGGCATATCTAAAAAGAGGAAAAATTCTATTTAAAAATTATTCGTAAGGTTTATAAAAATGGAAAAAATATATTCTGCAATATTTTGATGACAACCAACAATAAATTTATGATCAGGAACATTAAATAAGTATCGACATACAAATTATGGGAAAACAATACTACAAGAAGAGTGATTATATTCTGCTTCTGCATGATACGATGCTGTATCTGGATGATACAGAGATATTTGTCCATTTTGATCATCCTTGGTACCTGAAAAGAGAGGAGAAAAGAGAGTGGCAGAGAGGAAATATAGTCGGAGTTGGAGAGTTTAGAAAGAGTGGCTATTTTAGCCAAGTCAAATTCTTAACAAAGCTTAGTATCTTGCTTGGGGTAAATTCTGGAGAAAAATGATAGGTTATCAATTTCATATTTGCCAAACTGTCTGTGTCTTCTGCCACTCAGCTATATACAACTACAGAGGGTATGTTCAATTGCTTCTAGCTCTTCTTCGTCCTCACATAGACGGCAGTAATCCTTTCCGTTGATGTCCCATTTTGAAGTCAGGGATTTAATTCTACAGTGACCTGTTATGATCCCCACAATGATTATAATCTCTCTCTTATTATGGGACAACAGCGAAGAAGTTTTACAGCGAGAGAATTCTGGCCAGATAGTTTTTGAGATCCTGCAACCAGGTTCGCTGGACCATCCTTTGCCGACTACCTCGAATAGATCAAACTGATTCCGCCAATGGGCGGTTGCATAGATCTCTCAATCGGAAGATTGGACGACTGTAAACCTCCTCGAGCAAGCTCGTCGGCATTCTCATTCCCTTTTTATACTATGTACGAATTAAAAGCCTTGAGGGCCGCCTGACTATCGATATATATAGTCGGCAGTAAGTGTTTTACTATCTCAGCCGCTTACGTGATTGCAAGAATTTCTGCTTGTAAAACGCTACAAAGATCGTCAATTTATATCGTTATAGATTTCTAGTACCCTGCAGTAAACGCCTGCACCAGTTTGTTCCTCAATCTTTGACCCGTATGTAAAAATCGACAGACCGGGCAGAGGTAAGGAGCCACAAGTCCAGGATTCCCTACTAGGAAACTCTATTTTGATGTCATTAAAGTTTCTATGAGAGGGAACATAGTCACTAACGTCGTGTGAAGGATACTAGCGCGACCAAAATTCAGTGACATCCAGGCATCCTTTTCCCGGAATCTGAGGTTCCGGAATTAACAGCCTGGAATTTAATCAGAGACACCAATGGTTGAAGGTTCAAGATTGCGTTCAAGGCTGCTTGTGGTGTGCTCTTAGCGCTCCGGTTATAAGGATCGAAGCCGACCGCTGACTCCTTCCCACCATACATATGTAGGAATGGGGAGTACAACCGTCACATACAGCCAGTGCTACTGACCAACATACTGTAAATGTGAAGAGAATTTATATGCGAATGAGACCCTCTATATACTTCGGAATAAGAAATAATATAGCAAAAGGGAAAGCAGTAGACTAACAGGATTGGGTGCTTTGGAGGTGTAGAGCTGCGAGGAAGAGGATAAAACGTTGGATTGTTTTCAAACCCAATTTATCGGAAATTATATTATACTCGAATGTCAGTCAGAAAATGGAGATGATTTACTCAGCCATTCAACATTTGAACGAAGCTATCTCCAGATTGACCAAAGACCTAAATACAGCAAATGGACAACCTCACCTGGCTTAAACAAAGAAATAATTGTATTTCCCATTTGGGAATACTTAAAATTCGGCCTCACGGAAAGATTTAAAACCAGAAGAATATGTTGTATGTAAACAGATTCTTGAGATACTGTATCTACAGTACTCCTTGAACCAAAAATGTTGTATGAACTTTCTAAAAACATAGACTAAAGTTGAAACTGTTCTCTGAATACGTTATTTACCCATCAAAGTCACAAGATGCCAAAGCCAATTCGTGATAGTAAAAATGCTCTATATTAAAGGTGCCGTATAAAGAAATCTATTTATGGTAACTATTTTCGACATGTATTCGTAATCTCCAATTTATACGAAATTTATAAGTGTAAAAATTTTCGGATTAGGTTAATGTGCGAAATGGACAAAGAAAAATCGTACCTAGAATCCTATAAGTGACATTTTGGTAGAATATTCGGAGGTCAAAAACTCTTGTCTTGTGGAATCAAGAAAATAAGAACGAAAAAGAGACACAAGGAGAGGATATGTTTTCCGACAACAATATTCCTCATTCGATTTGTCTGAAGACATGTCTTCTTTAAAATAACCTGATCTTTAGAGTTATCAGTAAGAAAAACAAAAATAATATAAAAACTTGGCGAATTTATCCTTCTGGCTCCTTAATATACTCGCCAAGGGCTTCTATTCCATGCCAACACCCCAGAAAATGTACTTCATTTCATTGAATAGTGTAGTTATACTTTATGGGGTCTGCTTTGAATATTGCAAACGGGTGTCTCAGTAGACGAGTTACATACCAGGATATATTTGTAGACTAAATGAAGATTTTGAGACTAAATAGAAGATGTGAAGGCCTGGGAGTCTATAAAATAGGGGAAGGCTTGGGAGTCTTACTAGGTGTTCTGAAGGTCTGGTAGTCTCAATCGAGTTCAAAATCCGGGAGTCACAATAGACTGAAGCTGCAGGCAAGCGGTCTTTGTAGGCGAGTTGATGTGAGTTTTCACAGACAAGCTTTAGGCCAGGGAGTCGTAACTGAAACTTTAAAGATCTTAATAGACGAGCATAGATGCAAGTAGTCTTAATAGACGAGCGGGGCAACCTTAAATGTCGAGATGAAGACCTCGGAGTTTTTATTGGCGAATTGAAGGCCAGGGAGCTGAAGGAAAGGGATCCTCAATAGACCAATTCAAGGCCAAGGCGTCTTGAAGGGAGTCTTTATAGAATACCTTAAATTTCTTGATAGATGATATGAAGACCGGGGGCCACAATAGAAGAGCTAAGGGCCAGGGTGTCTTTATAGACGATCCAAAGACCTGGGAGCCTTAAGAGGTAGTTTGAAGTTTTATAATCCAGGTGCATTTATAGACGGCCTTTGAGACCAATTAAATAAACCGAAGTCTACTGAGTTTTATAGAGGAACAGAAGGACAGAAAGTCTAGGTAGACGAAGACCAGGAAGTCTATATTGGACGGCTGACCGACCGGGAGTTTTTTTAAGCAATATGAAGACCTAGGAGTCTTTATAGTCGAGCTGAAGACCAGGTAGTCTTAATATACAATCTGAAGTCGTGTCTTAATAGATTAACTAAAAGCTGACAGCCAGGGATTCTTATAGGAGGCTGAGGGCCTGGGAGTCTATATAAGCGTGCTGAAGACCTGTGAGTCTTTATAGACAACCTGAAGTCCATAGGAGTGCTGAATGCCTGAGAGTTTTATTAGGCGAGCTAAAGGCCTGAGGCTCTTAATATACCAGTCTTTATTTGCGAGCTGAAGGCCATGGAAAAGCTGTGGAGTCTTTATAAATTAGCTGCAGCCCAAGGAGTGCAAATAGACGGACTGAAAGCAGGGAGTCGAGCGGAAGGACAGTGAGTATTTATAGGTGAGCTGAAGGCCTGAGGGATCTTAAGTCCAGGGATTCTGTACACACGATCAGAAGCTCGGGGTGTCGTAGTAAATAACTGAAGGCCTGAGAGATCAAACGCAGGTATAAAAATTGTTAATTTTTTTTGGAAGTCGGATAGTTAGAAGACAAAATCTGCAGACCTTAATAGATAAGAGGATCTTCTATTGTTAGAAGGCTTGTATTATATTATAAAATATATTTTAATTTTTTTACCATCCTATCCAACCCTTCCTCCTGCATAACCCACAAAAAACAAATCTGTTTGCATATTTTGATATAGACTCTGATATTTCGAGCACAGTAAAAACAGTTCACTGAATATCTTTGAACTTTGGAGTACATTTGGAAATTGCTTACAATCTGTTTTTTGTTTAATTTTGAGTGTGTATGTACGTGTGTATCTGTGGTATCGACGGCAACTGAACGAATGCCTGAATGAATGGACAATAAGTGTTCATAATCCGATATTGTCATTTAAATTGGGGATTTGCAAGGGTGGGGCAATGCAGGGGGAGGGTGAGGTGCGGATTGTAGATGGAAAGTCATCCAGTGGTAAATGTGACCACAAAAGTAATTATACAACAACAATAACAAAAGTTGCATGTTGTTGTCGACAACAAAATTGTCGGTCTCTTTAGATTCATTTATAAGTTTTGTGTGTGCGGCCGGAAGAGTGTCTGTCCGACATTCTGTTATATCGTTCGTTTGTTTGTCCTTCTGGCGTTCATTTGCACAACTCCTTTTGTCGCACAATCTGTTGTTGTGTTGCATGTCTTGATTGCATTTTGCCCAAAACGGGTGTTGTTGCACTAATGTTTGCAACGTGCCGACCATAACAAAGACGAGGGCAACAACAACCCTACCACGTAACCACACAATTGCATATTGTCGTAATATTTTTGGTAAATAGTCTCAGGTTCCACCCCGTTTTGTGTCACAAATGTACAATTTTTGTGTGTGTGTGGGTCTTTTGTTTTTTGTGGCTGGGCTCTGTTTTTTTTCTGGGTTACAACCCCCATTATGTTGACACTTAAGCACTTTACCACCTCGATGATGGCTTCCTTAGCCATCTATCCATTCATCCGTCCAATCAACCCCATACCACCCGGCGGCGTGCCCTGCCGTGCCGTGCGTGCTGGACACACGTATCACAATTTCTATGCACTTGACATGCAAATTGCCAACTTCGACCATGGCTAGGTCAAAACAAAGTTTTTTTCTTTTTGTTTTAAAGTGTCCTGTTTTTGTTGTGGTTTTGGGAAAAGCTTGTCACTGGTTGCGGGTGTGGATGGGAGGGTGGAGGTCGGAAGGTGCAGCTCTTCGAAAACTAAAAGATAAGCTTTTGTTGTTATTTATTCCCGCAGTTTAGTTAAGTCGTTATGGCCTCTCATTGCACAACAAATGTTCGTTATTAAGGATAATTATGTTGTCCTTGAAGACCACTTCTTAATTTGTTTTTAGATTGGTCTTGTTGGCTATTGTATACATTTGTTGACCATATTGTAATGAAGCCATGGTTGATGAAAATAAACATGAAATATGAACAAATATTCTTTAAAAATGCACGCTTGCTAGAAGACCTGTTATGGTCCTTGAAAAAATATTTTTAAAAATCCACGCCTCTAAGAAGGCCTTAACAACTCCACGCCTGTTTTCGTCTTTGAAAAAATATTCTTTAAAAATCCACGCTTCTATGAAGACTTTAACAACTCCACGCCTGTTTTGGTCCTTGAAAAAATATTCTTTAAGAAATCCACGCCTGTTTTGGTCCTTGAAAAAATATTCTTTAAGAAATCCACGCCTGTTTTGGTCCTTGAAAAAATATTCTTTAAGAAATCCACGCCTGTTTTGGTCCTTGAAAAAATATTCTTTAAGAAATCCACGCCTGTTTTGGTCCTTGAAAAAATATTCTTTAAGAAATCCACGCCTGTTTTGGTCCTTGAAAAAATATTCTTTAAGAAATCCACGCCTGTTTTGGTCCTTGAAAAAATATTCTTTAAGAAATCCACGCCTGTTTTGGTCCTTGAAAAAATATTCTTTAAGAAATCCACGCCTGTTTTGGTCCTTGAAAAAATATTCTTTAAGAAATCCACGCCTGTTTTGGTCCTTGAAAAAATATTCTTTAAGAAATCCACGCCTGTTTTGGTCCTTGTAAAAATATTCTTTAAGAAATCCACGCCTGTTTTGGTCCTTGAAAAAATATTCTTTAAGAAATCCACGCCTGTTTTGGTCCTTGAAAAAATATTCTTTAAGAAATCCACGCCTGTTTTGGTCCTTGAAAAAATATTCTTTAAGAAATCCACGCCTGTTTTGGTCCTTGTAAAAATATTCTTTAAGAAATCCACGCCTGTTTTGGTCCTTGAAAAAATATTCTTTAAGAAATCCACGCCTGTTTTGGTCCTTGAAAAAATATTCTTTAAGAAATCCACGCCTGTTTTGGTCCTTGAAAAAATATTCTTTAAGAAATCCACGCCTGTTTTGGTCCTTGAAAAAATATTCTTTAAGAAATCCACGCCTGTTTTGGTCCTTGAAAAAATATTCTTTAAGAAATCCACGCCTGTTTTGGTCCTTGTAAAAATATTCTTTAAGAAATCCACGCCTGTTTTGGTCCTTGAAAAAATATTCTTTAAGAAATCCACGCCTGTTTTGGTCCTTGAAAAAATATTCTTTAAGAAATCCACGCCTGTTTTGGTCCTTGAAAAAATATTCTTTGGTTTTTTGGAAAAAAAATATTCGATACCTTTAGAATATCCATTGCAAAGCTTCTCCTGTACATATTTACATACTTCCATTACCCCTTCTTCTTTCACCCCGATATTTACTGTGTTTTTATTTAAATTACAAAATAAATTTGTTCATTTACTTTATTAACTTAAAAAACAAAGTTAGCAATGGAACAGGATATGACATAGGAGGGTGAGGGCTGGGGTGGAGTACAGGAGTGCGGGTTCCGTAATTAAAGATAAATTCTTCTATTCATTTGGTAATTTTGTTTCGTTACTCTTCAGCTAAGAGATGCCTTTCTTTGCACAGTTTTCTTATTCAGGCTGAATGTCTGAGTAAATAAATTAATTTGTGTCTGTATGAGTGTGTAAGTGAGTGTATGCGTGTGTGTGTGCTTCTTTGCTATAAAGCAATTAGTAGAGCTGTAGCAGCAACTCTTCGCTCTAATGTGAACTTTTACATTTTACAAATTATCTGCAAATGAAATTGCTTCTTCTTAATTATGAAATATTTAAAAGTGAAGTGAACAAACAGCATGCCGGGACAGGGATTGGCACCGTTTTTCGTTCTAAATTTCTGAATGGGGGTACCTGGTTGGATGGGGGTGTTGATCTCTAATTTATATGCTTCCCGTATACATGTTCAACGAAATTAGATTTTATGTAGATTTTTATTTAGTTGTTGTTATTGTTGCTGGAAAATTAAAATTAAATTGCAATCGAAAAGACAATAATGTAGAACAATGTGTAGGCTGGCAATAAAATTAATTTTATAAGGAGGATAATTTTTAATATTACATTATTGAGGTGGGCAAGTGGCCAGGGCAAATGTGGACCCTGAAAAAATATTTTTAAAAAATCAATTTTTTAATATATTTTAGGGCCTTCTGATAGGCGTGGATTTATTAAAGAATATTTTTTTCAAGGATCCATACAAGGCGTGGATTTATTAAAGAATATTTTTTCAAGGATCCATACAAGGCGTGGATTTATTAAAGAATATTTTTTCAAGGATCCATACAAGGCGTGGATTTATTAAAGAATATTTTTTCAAGGATCCATACAAGGCGTGGATTTATTAAAGAATATTTTTTCAAGGATCCATACAAGGCGTGGATTTATTAAAGAATATTTTTTCAAGGATCCATACAAGGCGTGGATTTATTAAAGAATATTTTTTCAAGGATCCATACAAGGCGTGGATTTATTAAAGAATATTTTTTCAAGGATCCATACAAGGCGTGGATTTATTAAAGAATATTTTTTCAAGGATCCATACAAGGCGTGGATTTATTAAAGAATATTTTTTCAAGGATCCATACAAGGCGTGGATTTATTAAAGAATATTTTTTCAAGGATCCATACAAGGCGTGGATTTATTAAAGAATATTTTTTCAAGGATCCATACAAGGCGTGGATTTATTAAAGAATATTTTTTCAAGGATCCATACAAGGCGTGGATTTATTAAAGAATATTTTTTCAAGGATCCATACAAGGCGTGGATTTATTAAAGAATATTTTTTCAAGGATCCATACAAGGCGTGGATTTATTAAAGAATATTTTTTCAAGGATCCATACAAGGCGTGGATTTATTAAAGAATATTTTTTCAAGGATCCATACAAGGCGTGGATTTATTAAAGAATATTTTTTCAAGGATCCATACAAGGCGTGGATTTATTAAAGAATATTTTTTCAAGGATCCATACAAGGCGTGGATTTATTAAAGAATATTTTTTCAAGGATCCATACAAGGCGTGGATTTATTAAAGAATATTTTTTCAAGGATCCATACAAGGCGTGGATTTATTAAAGAATATTTTTTCAAGGATCCATACAAGGCGTGGATTTATTAAAGAATATTTTTTCAAGGATCCATACAAGGCGTGGATTTATTAAAGAATATTTTTTCAAGGATCCATACAAGGCGTGGATTTATTAAAGAATATTTTTTCAAGGATCCATACAAGGCGTGGATTTATTAAAGAATATTTTTTCAAGGATCCATACAAGGCGTGGATTTATTAAAGAATATTTTTTCAAGGATCCATACAAGGCGTGGATTTATTAAAGAATATTTTTTCAAGGATCCATACAAGGCGTGGATTTATTAAAGAATATTTTTTCAAGGATCCATACAAGGCGTGGATTTATTAAAGAATATTTTTTCAAGGATCCATACAAGGCGTGGATTTATTAAAGAATATTTTTTCAAGGATCCATACAAGGCGTGGATTTATTAAAGAATATTTTTTCAAGGATCCATACAAGGCGTGGATTTATTAAAGAATATTTTTTCAAGGATCCATACAAGGCGTGGATTTATTAAAGAATATTTTTTCAAGGATCCATACAAGGCGTGGATTTATTAAAGAATATTTTTTCAAGGATCCATACAAGGCGTGGATTTATTAAAGAATATTTTTTCAAGGATCCATACAAGGCGTGGATTTATTAAAGAATATTTTTTCAAGGATCCATACAAGGCGTGGATTTATTAAAGAATATTTTTTCAAGGATCCATACAAGGCGTGGATTTATTAAAGAATATTTTTTCAAGGATCCATACAAGGCGTGGATTTATTAAAGAATATTTTTTCAAGGATCCATACAAGGCGTGGATTTATTAAAGAATATTTTTTCAAGGATCCATACAAGGCGTGGATTTATTAAAGAATATTTTTTCAAGGATCCATACAAGGCGTGGATTTATTAAAGAATATTTTTTCAAGGATCCAAATTTTGTATAGTTTCCTTCGAGTACTCATTCTAAAGTAATTCAAAAATTCTTTTAAAACATTTAATTCACTCCGAGCAAGAATGGTGGCGGCTACAATCCTTTTTTCAGCTTCCAAAAGAGGAAACTCTTTGTTTGCCATCCGCCAGCATTTTGTTATTCGTTGTCGCTGACGGTGCTGGTAGTGGTGTTGCATTAATTCTTTAGATGGTACTCAATTAGAATTAATTAAAACACCTCTTATGAGAAAGTGTGTCGGCATCACTTGCATCGACACCGCACCCAACCCTCCTACCCCGCGCTCGCTGTTCAGCTCCTTTTCAGTAACCATCACGACTAACTGTAATTTGTATTAAAAGGTAATTTTATTTTATTTACTTTTTGTTTTGTTGCTGTTGATAAATATTTAAAGTTGCTTTGCTTTTAACTCTTGCCAACAAAACAACCAACCAGCCAGCTCACAGTATTAATGCAAGAAATTTTTCAATGAAAACTGAGAACCTCTTGTCTAATTACATGCTACCAACTTAACTTCGCCGAACAAAAAAACTGAAGACGAAAAGAAGGGGGTTAACCTCTGCGACTTGAGACGTTACGACTTTGATGTAATTGAAGCCTTTTAATTATGGATACATTTCAGTGAATTGCTGTTTTGTTGGTTGCTGCCGGAGTTGTTGCTATTGTTCTTGTAGCTCACTGTTCTTTTAGTTGTATTTATAAATTTACACCTTTCTGCATTTAAGTGGGCCGATTCTATTATCACGGGGTGTTTAAGCCAAACAGCACTTTTCATAATAAGTAGAGCACTTTCGGAATAAGTAGAGCATCAAAGGAAATTGAATATGTCGAGGAAACAACTCAATGAAAATGTTAATAAAATTATCTGTAATGTTTTTTATTGTTGTTATTGTTCTGGGGAAGGAGAAGAAAATCAGAAGGAATGGGGGCATTCTTCTGTAGGTCTGAACAATCTATTGAATTAAGTGTTCTCAGTCATCTAATGAACTTTTTTCTATTGAAAACCGTGTGGTCTGAGGATTTTTTTCTATAGAAAAAAGCATCCTCAGTGTTCTGAGGAATTTTATTCTGTAAAAAAAAAGAAATATTCTCAGTGGCCTAAGGAAATTATTTCTATAGAAAAAATTATCCTCAGTGGTCTGAGGAAATTTTTCCGTGGTCTTCATTTCGTATCTGAAATCGTAGGTATTCACATATTATATAAAGACTCACTGGACTTCAACTATATAGTCTACGGGGTATATATTTACGGAACCTCTAAGCCTTCTGGTTGTTTAGGAAGACTCCCAGGCCATCAGACCATCTAAAAAATTTCTATCCTTCAGCTCACCTACTGAGACTCTCTGGACTTAAGCTTGTCTACTGAGATTCCCTGGACCTCTAACTTGCCTATAAAGGCTCCCTGATCTTCAGCCCTTCTTATAAAACTCCCTGGTTTTAAATTCGCCTATAAAGACTCCCGGGCCTTCGGATCGTCTATAGTGACTTCCTGACCTGCAGCTGGACTATAAAACTTCCTATAAAGACACCATGGTTTTCAGCACATCTACTGAGGCTCTATGGCCTTCAGCCCGCCCATCAAGACTCCCTGATCTTCATCTTCTCTATAAACCCACACAGTCCTTCAAATCTCCTATAAAGATTCCCCGGCCTTCAGCTCGCCTATCAAGACTCCCAAGCCTTTAGCTAGCCTATAAAGACTACCTGACCTTCAGCTTATCTAGTAAGACTCCTTAGCCCATAACTCGCTTATAAATGCTTCCGGGCCTTCAGTTCGTCTACTGAGACTCTCTGGCCTTCAGCTCGTCTCTTGGGATTCCCTTGGTCTAGCTCCCCTATTAAGACTCTATGACTTTCTACTGCTCCCTTAAGACTCCCAAGCCTATAAAGACTCCCAAACTTTCCGCTGGCCTAGTAAGACTCCATGGCCTTTAACTCGCCTATAAAAACTCCCTGACCTTCAGTTCGCCTATTAGGACTCCTTCAGCTGGTCCATTAAGACTCCCTGAACTTCATATAAGACTCTCTGGAATTAAAGTCGTTTATTAAGACCTCCTGGCCTTCAGTTTACCTATAAGACCCCCTGCCCTTCAACTCGCCTATAAAGACTATTATTACTCCCTGATTTTCATCCCTCTATAAATACACACAGTCCTTCAGCTCGCCTATAAAGTTCATGGTCCTTAAGATCGTTAATAGGGACTTCCTGACTTTCTATCTATAAAACTCACTTGTCTTCAGCTCGCCTATTCAGATTTCAATTGAGACTTTCTGGCCTTGATATGCTAAGTGGTCTGAAGAATTTTTTTCTTTTTTTTCTATAGAAAAAAAATTATCCTCAGTTTTCTGAGGAATTTTTTGTTCTATTGAAAAAAGTATGCTCAATAATTTTTATAGAAAATAAATTTTTTTCTGCAGAAAAAAGTGATCTGAGGAAATTTTTTTCTATAGAAAAAAGTATCCTCAGTTGTATGAGGAAAATTTTTGTACAGAAAAAAGTATCCTCAGTTGGCAGAGAATTTTATTTTCTATGGAAAAAAGAAGCTTCAGTGGTCTGGGGAAATTGTTTCTACTAAAATTGAAAGTTGACCCAATATTGATCGAACACATTTTCTTCTGCCAGAAGAATGCACGTTAGTCATGATTGAGAGAATTTGAGACAAATTATTCCTGAGGTACTATTCCATCCTTAATAATCGTAAGTGGTAAACAAACATGTTTCCTTGTAGTTAAATATTTGCAATCAAAAATAAGTTGAAACAACCACCTCCCATCCTAACAACCATATTTATTTAAGTTAACAAAAAAATGGGGTAGTTTTATTTGGCAACAACAAAAAAACTCAACAAGTCGTAAAATTTAACATCAATTCGGTACACAAACAGCAACAGGAACAATTTTGCATTTCAGCAAACCGTAACGAACATTGAAAACAATCAACATAAATGGTTTTAAAATGTAACACTAAAAACAACATTCGATATGCAAAAATACAATAAACAATGTTGCCAGATCACACAGTAGTTCTAAAACTTCAAGGAATCTGACTTCATATAATTTGTAAATATATCCCTCTTAGTTTAGAGGACATGGACAATGTTGTTGGTTCAGTAGAAAATCTTCAATTATAAATATTTCCCCCGAAAACCCTTAGTTTTGGGTCAGAATTTCCACACAGAACTACTTTTTGTTGCTTTGACTTAAACTAAAGAAATCGTTTTAATATTTCCAAAAATGACATTTCATATCTCACTAAATATTGACCAACCTTGCTCTTGAGTTCTTTAAATAAACAAAAAAAATTGGAATGAAATGACTATTTGACTTGTAGTCCTATTACATACTTCATATTTCATTTCATCTTCCTTTTTTGTTTCGAGGACTTCTTCATTCATTTCCTTTATACTTATTATTATCAATATTTACTTTGATTTTTCATCATCTATCCATTCATCCAATTCAACCAACCAAAAAAACAAGCAAGCAACCGTCCGACCAACCAACCTTCCTGCTTGCTGATCACCTTATCCACCCCAGGCCAAAAAACTGGTTGTATTAGAAGAAAATTGACATTTCAATGACCCATGAAGTGAAAAAATACGACAACCTGTGGATTTGTAGTTGATTTTCTTTTTGTTTTTGGTATCATTCCCCGCAGCAACATTTCAAAACAAAAAAAAAATGAATTTCAAAATGTAGTACATCCTGATACCCTACAGAGTAATATGTAGACTTCTATATAAAGAAGAACATAAGAATATAATAACCTTTCATAGATATGTGTCCCGATAGGCCTATATAGATAGAAGTATAATATACATAGCAGGATCCTACGTTCTACTATAGATAGCAGACCCTTATAGTATATATGTGGCAGGCCTTGATGGTGTAATATATGTATCCAAGCCTTGCGGGCTACTACAGATATCAGACTCTTATGACCTTCTATAGATAGCAGACCGTCATAGTCTACTATATGCAGTAGTTCTTTAAGATCAACTATATGAATCATATCCTTAGGGTCTACTATAGATTTCAGCCCCTTATGGTCTTCTATAGACATATAGCTGAGTTTATCCAATAAAACACATGCTTTAGCTCGTCTATACAGAAAACGTTAGTTTGTCTTCCGGAGATTTACCTCGACTATAAACGGACCTGAAAGCAGTGAAGTCTTCAAAACCTTCAGAGAACGTCTACATAGAACCACGTGTCTTTCTTTAGGTATAAAAAACTAATCTCTCCCGAATAATAGAACATAAAGCTATTCTGTTGCTATACAGAATTATATTCTGCAAAAACAAGACCAAAAATAAGAAGATATACGACCCTAATAGTAATCTAAAAATATATGGCAGTGATCATCCATAAAAACTTCCTTCATTGAGGCTCGTCTATAAAAAGGCCTTTAGTTCGTCTTTGAAGACTCCGAAAAGTGTAAAAACTCTATGACATTTAACTCGTCTGTAAAGAACGTAATAAATGCCCTGTAAAACTTCTGGTAGTATGTTCCAGGCTTTATGGGCTTCAGTTACTCTACAATGACATCCTTACGTGTTAATACTCTCCAACGAGTTAATACTCGCAGGTCTTCAGATAGCCTATTATAATAATTGGCTGGAATTCAGCTTGTCAATGCAGGCTTTCAGCCCGTCAGTCAGTAAATAAAGACTCACAGCCCTCCAGGTCGACCGCCAGGCTCATTTAGCTTCAATTCCACTATTACGAATATTCCCGCAGATCGAATGTAAAAACTTCTTCAAATTGTATGAAAAGATTCCAAGGCCTGTAGTTCCTTTGTAAAAACTCGACCTTTCGCCTGCCGGCCTCCTTTTAAGTCTCCTAGTCCATCAAATCTATGAAAACTCCTAGGTCCTTTATAAAGACTCCCCGTTCTCAGATCGTTTCCAGGTCTTCAGATAGTATAGTATATAAAGTCTTTCGGTCCCTCAACTCTTCCATATAGACTCCCCGGCATTTAGTTCATCTATACGGAACCCCTAGGCCTTCAGGTCTTTTAGGACGACTCACGGGCTTTCAATCCATCTATATAGAAGCTTCTAAACTTCAGGTGGTATATACATACTTCAGAATGCAGATGAAGACTCCATGGCCATTGAATCGTAAGAAAAAAAAATCCAAGGCCTGCAGTTCCTCTACAAAAACTCACTTGTCCTTTCACTCGACCTTAGGCCTTCCGATCCTCTATTAAGTCTCCTAATCCATCAAATCTATCATCTATGAAGACTCCAAGGTTTTTAAGTTCTTTAAAAAGACTCCCAGATTTCAGATTTAGAAAGACCCACAGGCTTTTAGCCCATCTATAAAAAGGTTAGAATATAAAGGTTAGAGTCACCCAGACCTTCAGCTTGACCATCAGCTTGTATATAAAACTCCATTGTCTTTAACTCTGCATTCCTTCAACTCGCCTATTTAAACTCCCTGGCCTTCAGCTCGCCTATAAAACTCTTGACCTTTACCTCGCCTTTAAGAATTCGTGACCTTCAGCTCGCCTTTAACAATGCCTAGTCTTCATGGCGCCTTAAAAACTACCTAGACCTCAGCTCGTTTACTGACATTCCCTAGTTCTCCGCTCGGCTATTGAGACTCCCTGATCTTTAACGCTTCTGGAGACCATCACAGACCTTCAACTGTTATATAAAGACTCTCTGTCCTTCATTTGGTTAAGATCCAGAAGTCTTCAACTCGTCTATAAAGATTCCATGATCTTAAGTGTCCCAGGCCTTTAACTTGTCTATTAAGTCTCAAAGACC
This sequence comes from Musca vetustissima, assembly GCF_032173495.1. Taxonomy (NCBI): domain Eukaryota; kingdom Metazoa; phylum Arthropoda; class Insecta; order Diptera; family Muscidae; genus Musca; species Musca vetustissima. Next base: position 16,114 of record NW_026874460.1, read on the forward strand.
TTCAGCTCGTCTATAAGGACTCCCTGTCCTTAGGTTGCTTATAAGACTACCAGGCATTTATATCGTCTATAAAGATTCTGCCTTGGCTTCAGCCTATTAAGACTCCATGGCCTTCACCTGGTCCATTAAGACTTCCATGCCTTTAACTCGCCTGACCCTGACCTCCGGCTG
>NW_026874461.1:0-16177 GCF_032173495.1 Musca vetustissima
GCCATTTTTGCGGCAAGATAAGCAAATGCAATTTTTTGTCATTTCATAAAGAAGACCCTTTTCATATACAACAAAAGGGAATGCAGCAACAACGTCGTCGACAACGTGGAGGCCTTCATGCTGATCATCGATTTTGTTGGTGAGTTTTGAAGAACAAATAATAAAAAACACGTGAGTAATTAGAGAAGTGTAAATATGTACATAATTTAGTGTCACCAATCAATTGCATCGATTTTACCTTGTCTATACATAACATAGGGAGAGAAAGCAAACAAGATGATTATCAGTACAATATAATGAAGATCATTTTGCTTTGTTTGTTTTGTTATTTTCTTTTGCACCATGTACAATAGCATTTGATAAATTAAGATTTTTTTTCCATTGTTTTGTTTTGCTACAACAAAACCCAAATTGAATATTTTTTTAACCCTTTAGTGGTAACTGAATTCTATTTGAAATATAATTTTTTTGTTGTGATCTGAATTTAAGCTTGTTGCCACATTGAAAATTATTTAAGAAAAAATTATATTTCACAAAAACAGATTAGCATATATTATATTAAACTTTAAATCTTTCAATTTGAATGCGATTAAGGATAAATGTAGCTTCTAAAAATTTATTTGTTATATATTATATCTAAGTCTGTTTTTTTTATTATAGAAAGATATGAAATTTACAAATGCCTTGAATAAATATTATAATCACATCAATATGATGAGTTAAAGTGTTATCGGATGTTTTATCTAGGGTTATGAGGACTTAAAAAGAAAGAGTTAATTATATCTTGGGGTTCTTTGTAAAAAATGATGGTGTCCAAAAGAACATTGGTAGGCGAGGGTTGCGAGACACATTCTCCCAATAACATCAGGGAGTGTTATTTCAAAATTTTAGGAAAATAGCCCCGACTTCATATTAAAGTAAACTTATTTTTTTTTTTTTTTTTTTGCTTCAATTTTTCAGACCAGTAATTATCTTTTTGTTTAGTTTGTTTGAAATAATATTAATTCACATAATGAAAACGAGATTTAGAGAGGATAGGACACGAACCCCCCACCCGACTAGTGCTGGCTTCAGAAGGCTCCCGCAGTCCTACACCACTCTATATTCCCAGATGCACTAAATCAAAATTTTGTTAACATAGCATTGAACGAACTTGAATATGTGATCTTTATGTCTTTCTGAAACCTATGCTAAATTTTATTTCATTTGGGCAAGTCTAGAGTCGTTTATGTACAATGGGACAAATGTATGTAAATCGATTTAGATCAAACTTGATACACACTATTCGGTAGGCAATACTCTCTTCAAAATTTAATCTAAATCCGGACACCCGCTAGACTTCATTCAGTACGCTATGCCAAACATCGTGCAAATCGAAAGATATTTAGGGACTTTGGTGCACCATTTACATGGAATCGGACGAAACTATATATGGGAGCTATATTCAATTCTGATCATAAATGCGACCTGTACTTTGTTTACAATTTAACCTGGACAAACAGAAAGACGGACGGACATGAATAAATCGACTTAGAAAGTGATTCTAGGCATATTCTGTGCCTATCTCGTTTCCTTTTACCTGTTACAGACATATGCACGAAGACATAATACCATGTACCACAGTATAGTAAAGGGTATAAAGATAGGTCCTCTTTTCCTGGTAGCCCCCCTATAACTGTACCCCATTTATTTTTTAGTACTTTGGGGGGATTGAGCGTATTTTTCGACCGAATTTTCTCCACGAAAACTCATAATTATAAATTAATTTTATAAGGGTAGACCCCTAATTTTTGGATATTTTGGTGATCCCGTTTTCAACCGAATTCACTGTAATTTGGTATTTTGTAGTCATATATAGCACCAAGTCTCTCTCTAATCTAAGACTATTTGGCCGATTTAGCCATCTGTTGTAATCATTCTGCCTACGGAGGATATCGAGATAAAAAACAAGAACGTCAGGTTCGAGAATTCGCTCTATCAACCCACATTTGGGCCTAGGCCTCATATAATGATACCAAGGCATAGCACCTCATATAATGATAACACTACAGGTTCGGTAATTTCAACACGATGCAATCAATATTGGTTCTGCTTTAGCATTTTTTTCTTGAATGAAAATTTTTATATTGGCCAGTAATACTCATTAGCCATATATTCATTTGTCCCCTAAATTCCAGTATTTTGAGGATTTTGTACACATATTCCACTCTACCATACATCGTTAATATCGGTCCACATTTTGGGGTTTTTTGCAATTTTGTATTAATTGTAAGGAAATTTGTATTTCGTACCCTTACATATATTAAACAGGATTATTAACATGAAATTGAATGAAATAAAATATGTGATATTTATGTAAATGTGCATCTACCTAGATCTATCCATAAAGTATGTAAAAGTAACAAATATAAATAGGTCATCCGTTGGGCTATGTCTGTAATTCTAGAAAACGCAACTGCGTAATTCTATGCTCAATTTTGTAAGTTGTGCAACAATTGATGTCAAACTGACTAACAATTCACTTGAAATCGGGCGAAAATATATATGGAAGCTCTATCCAAATATTAAGCGATTTCAAAAAAAACTTGTCACAGGTTAGGTTATACTAATTTCAGAACATTTTGCCACATTGTGGAACAGGGTATTATGAATTTGTGCATAACAGGAAAAGGAAACAAGACAGACACATGGTTCCTTTTGAGAGTATGCCTAGAATCACTTTCTAAGTCGATTTATGCATGTCCGTCCGTCTGTCTGTCCACGTTAAATTGTAAACAAAGTACAGGTCGCATTTATAATCCGAATTGGCTGAAATTTGGCACAGGTCACTTATTAAATCGACGAAACTATATAAGTATATAACCCTATTGAAGTTGGGACATCGGTCTCTCATATATATTTTCGTTCGATTTAATGTAAATGGTGTACCAATGTCCCTATATATCTTTCGATTTGGACGAAATTTGGCATAGCGTACTGAATTAAGTGTATAGTGATGTGTGTTAAGTTTTGTGAGAATCGGTTCAGATTTCGATATAGCTCCCATATATAGTTTCGTCCGATTTGAAGTAAATAGTGCACCAAAGTCCTTATATATCCTTTGATTGGCACGAAAATTGGCATAGCGTACTGAATTGAGTCTAAAATGACGATTAGTAAGTTTCGTGAAAATCGATTTAGATTTAGATATAGCTCCCATATATTTTTTCGTCCGGACGGACATGAATAAATCGACTTAGAAAGTGATTCTAGGCATATTCTGTGCCTATCTCGTTTCCTTTTACCTGTTACAAACATATGCACGAAGACATAATACCATGTACCGCAGTATAGTAAAGGGTACAATGATAGGTACATTATGGTTTACAAAAATTGTTGGTATAGCCCCCCTATAACTGTACCCTATATTTTATTTTTTAGTACTTTGGGGGGATTGAGCGTATTTTTCAGGGTATTATGTATTTTCTCCACGAAAACTCATAATTATAAATTAATTTTATAAGGGTAGACCCCTAATTTTTGGATTTTTTGGTGATCCCGTTTTCAACCGAATTCACTGTAATTTGGTATTTTGTAGTCATATATAGCACCAAGGTTTCCATATATATTTTCGTCCGATTTAAGGTAAATGGTGCACCAACGTACATATATATCTTTCGATTTGCACGAAATTTGGCATAGCGTACTGAATTAAGTCTATAGTGATGTGTGTTAAGTTTCGTGAAAATCTGTTCAGATTTAGATATAGCTCCCATATATAGTTTCGTCCGATTTGAAGTAAATAGTGCACCAAAGTTCCTATATACCCTTCGATTTGCACGAAAGTTGGCATAGCGTACTGAATTGAGTCTAAAATGACGATTAGTAAGTTTCGTGAAAATCGATTTAGATTTAGATATAGCTCCCATATATTTTTTCGTCCGATTTGAGGTAAATAGTGCACCAAAGTTCCTATATATCCTTCGATTTGCACGAAATTTGGCACAGCGTACTGAATTAAGTCTAGAACGATGTGTGTTAAATTTCGGGAAAATCAGTTCAGATTTAGATATAGCTCCCAAATAAATTTTCCAACCGATTTTAAATAAATAGTGCACCAAAGTCCCTATATATCCTCCGATTTGCACGAAATTCGGCATAGCGTACGGGTGTCTGATTGAAATTAATTTTTTAATTAAATTATTTTTTTTTAATTTTATTAAATTTTGCTATAAAACGTTTTCCATAAATTTGTCCCATGGTATGCAGACGTCTCTAAATCTACCCGAATGAAATTATGGTTTTTACAGGCTGCAGAAAGACATACGTATGTTCTTTCGAGGGAACATTGATTAGCAAATGTAAGGATACATATACGCAATATACCCAAAGTGGTGAAGGGTATCATATAGTCGGCCCAGTCCGTATTTACTACTTTCCTTACTGATTTACTTGTGTGTTGAAATTACATGTGTAGGGATTGATATAGTCGGCGCCGTCCGACTTTACTACTTTCCTTACTGGTTTGCGTTGTTTTTAGAAACCACATTTTGGACTAAAAATATCCATTTTATATCCCACAAAATATGGAATTTGAAGACTTAACGCAGATTTAGCAATTTTCGACTGTGTGTAGATCTGTTGTAAACAAACTACCTTCGGAGGTCAGCTGCAAAAATGATCTATATCAGTTCACATATATGCACAGCTCCCTCCCTGGAGGATTTAAAATGTTCGACCCGGCGGAACTTAATGCTTTTTCACTTGCAATTGTTTAATATTTATTGTTATTGCAGATTAATATCTCAGTTCCATGTGGCGTATGCGTTACACACAACATATGTCTTCAACATGTATACGCAGGGCTGTACCCATGTTATAATATATAGAGAGTAAATGAAATAACGCCTTCTCAAAATCGCTAATAATAGGTGGTTTTGAAATCAAAGTAATTATATATTTCATAGATTTTATTATTGTGGACAAAAATAGTTTCACCTTTGAGGGACTTTAAATTGCTTAAAAGTTTGTCTACTAAAGTCTTCCATAAAATGGAAATAAAATATTTATTTCATCTATTAAATGATTCAACAACGCTACGCAGCAATCCATGCCAAAACATTTTCTCATAATCATGAAAACAATAAATTCGCATATGTTCCACTAACCATTTGTTCCATTTACGAGGAACAAATGTTGCGCCTTATATTGAACGCAATACTACAATGCGAACACGAAGTATGTTCAACCATACAACGAAAACAACAACAACAAAGATTGTATACCCAATAACACCGGCAACAAAAGAAATTATTTCCGCGAGAAAACATGAAATTCAATTGACTATGTTGCTGTTTGCGTGGAGGCAGAGTGCAGATTTTTCAACTGTTGGCAGCATTTGGCATATTTTTTAGTTACGGAATTCCTTCCCGTCCGTACATATTTTGCATCCTACCCACCAACGAACAACTACCAAGATTTCCCATGTTATTGAAATTTATTCCGCGGGCTATTTGGCCCCTAACAATGTGGCAAAGTAACAAAAGGGAATTTCTCGCGTATTTTTAGTTTCTGGCGGGCCCGACAAAGAAAAAAGATTGTTCCTGCTACAGGCTGGATGGCTGACTGGCAAACATGTTACCAAGGAATATGAATTGTTTAAAAGACTAAAAACACTTTCAAAAGGTTAATTTCCTTTTATTGTCATTTTGTATAGCCCACCCGCAATTGTTGCCATACGTTTTACATTCATTTTTTTGCGAAAGGATTGTATTTTCTTTGGTCTTCCCACTCCCTCACTAAAATTGTTCTTGTTCCTTGTTTCCAGCTGCTTTGTTAATTCTTTTTTTCTGCCCAGCAATGTTAGGCAAATGCATTGCCAGTGGCTTTTCCTTGACTCTGTACCAATTCGTCGGCAGTTATAACATTTACATATACACATACATACATGAACACACAACGACACTGTTAGGCCATATCTCTTTGTTTTTCTCCATATATATTGGTTCCATATGGCGTATGAGTTGCCGGCAAACATGTGCGGACTATTGCGCATACGCAATGCCAATAACTTTCAATCTGCAAAGCATTGCAATTCAAGTGAGGAAATAAAAAAGGAATGGGTGAGCACCCAATATTTTAAAAGGAAAAGTTGACTTCCTATAGAAACCTGACGAATTGAAGTTCAGGTTTTTCTTGGGCGAAACTTTAGTCGTTCATAGACGAACTGAATGAAGCCTTTCATAGAAGAGCTGAAGGGGGTCTTTTTTAGAGGACCTGAAGGGAGTCAACTTTCATAGTTGAGCTGATATGAGTTTAGAAACAAGCTGAAGGGAGTCTTTCATATAAGAGCTGAAGTGAATCTTTCATAGACAAACTTAAGCTGAGAGTCTTTCAGAGACGAGCTGAAGCAGGTATTATTTCATAGACGAGCTGAACCTGGGAGTCTTTCATAGACTAGCCGAAGCTGGGAGGCTTTCATAGACGAGCTGAAACAGGGAGTATTTCAGACGAGCTGAAGGCGGTGTTTCATAGATGAGCTGATGCAGGAAGTCTTTAATAAAAGAGCTGAAGCAGGGAGTCTTTTAAAGACGAACTGAAGGGAGTCTTTTAAAGACGAACTGAAGGGAGTATTTTAAAGACGGGATGATGGGAGTATTTTAGTGACGGGCTGAAACGAGTCTTTCAAAGACTAGCTGAAGAGAGTATTTCTCAGACAAACTGAAGAGACTCTATCATAGAAAAGAGTCATTCACATACGAACTGAAGAGATTTTTTCATCGACAAGTTTGAGAGAGGTGCTGACGGGCTTGTAAAACTATATGGACAGGTCTGAAGAGCCCATGTGTCTGTATAGACCAGCTAAAGGCCAGTGAGTCTCTTCAGACGAGCTGAAGAGTTAATGAATCTGCATAGAGGATTAAGTCAGTGAGTCTGTATAGAAGAGTACAACGACCAGTAAGTTTTCATAGAGGAAATACGGGCCAGTAAGAGCCCGTAAGCTGAATGTCAAGTGAGCATATGCTAAAGAGCTGGAGATCCAGTGTGTCTATGTAGACGAGCTGAAGGGCCAGTGAGTGTATATAGACGACCTGAGTGAGTCTATATAGACGAGCTGAATGACCAGTGAGTCTATATAGACCAGCTGAATGGCCAATGAGTCTATATAGACGAGCTGAATGGCCAATGAGTCTATATAGACGAGCTGAATGGCCAATGAGTCTATATAGACGAGCTGAATGGCCAATGAGTCTATATAGACGAGCTGAATGGCCAGTGAGTCTATATAGACGAGCTGAATGGCCAATGAGTCTATATAGACGAGCTGAATGGCCAATGAGTCTATATAGACGAGCTGAATGGCCAGTGAGTCTATATAGACGAGCTGAATGGCCAGTGAGTCTATATATACGAGCTGAATGGCCAGTGAGTCTATATATACGAGCTGAATGGCCAGTCAGTCTATATAGACGAGCTGAATGGCCAGGGAGTCTATATAGACGAGCTGGATGGTCAGTGAGTCTATATAGACGAGCTGAATGGCCAGTCAGTCTATATAGACGAGCTGAATGGTCAGTGAGTCTATATAGACGAGCTGAATGGCCAGTGAGTCTGTATAGACGAGCTGAATAGCCTTTCAGTCTATATGGAAGAGCTGACGGGTCAGTGAGTCTATATATACGAGGTAAAGGACCCGAGAGTCTATATAGACGACCTGAATTGCCAATGAGAGATGAAGGGCCTAGTGAGTATAAATAGACGAACTGAATGGTAAATATATTTATATATATATATATATATTCTATAGTCTGACAGAAATTTGAATCTACAAATGACCTGAATATCATATCTATTGGCTCAATTAAGTTTTTCCCTATAGACCGATAAAAATGTATCTGTATATACGGACCGAAGTATACCTCTATACATTAGCTGAAGGCCGCCTCTATAGATGAGCTGAAGGACCAGGGATTTAAAGTCAATCCATATATCTAATGACTGACGACTTTACCCTCACTCTTTAGTTTCTCTCCTTTTCATACCTCCACTTGCTACCCCAATCAAGTTTCACGTTTCTTTCACTTCTTTTTCTAAGGACAAGACAAGTAATGGTTTGTAATTTTATAATAGCTCTTAAGGCAAAGCTTAAAGCGGTTTTAATGTATACTCGAAATGTTTTTCAGTTACGTATTTTCTCTCGAGCGTGTTTACAAAGAACCACTACAAAAAGTTGTGGTTAAGGTTGTGTGCACGTATATGTCCTTCAGTCCTTCATTGTCCAACTCGTAAAGAGACTGCTGCCGGCTGTTGTTACAACAGAATTGCATGGCAAATCATTGCAGGAGGGGGAGAAGTCACACGCAAAGTCCTTTATTGTTATTAAATGAAAATGGAAAGAAAATCGAAACGAAACAAAAGGCTTGTTAAACTAGGTGAAAAGACTTTAAATTGCACTTTTGGTTACAACTTTTGCAAGATTCACTGTCAGAACAAAAACCAGTAAGGAAAGTAGTAAAGTCGGACGGGGCCGACTATATGATACCCTTCACCACTATGGGTATTTAAAACAGGACTATTAACATAAACTTGGACGAACTAAAATATGTGATACTTATCTAAATGTGAATCGCCTTAGATCAATCCGTAAACAAGTCATTCGTTTGTTACAATGGGACAAAATTATATAAATCGACTTCAAACAAAGCATTAGGACATCCGTTGGGCTATGTCTGTACTTCTAGAAAACGCAACTACGTTATTCTATGCTCAATTTTGGAAATTGTTCAAAATTGCATGTCAATCTGACAAACATGAGGAGTTTGATGCCCAATTTACTTAACATCGGGCGTAAATATATATGGAATCTATATCCAAATATGAATCGATTTCAACGAAACTTGTCACGGGTTAGAATATACTAATTTCAGTACGTTTTGTTCCTATCAGCCTATTGATTCCTTGGTGCGTCAATTACTTAAAATCAATCTATAATAAAAGGGAGCTATATCTAAATCTCAACCGATTTTCACGAAACTTTGCACACATAATTTTGGACTAAATTCAGTACGCTATGCCAAATTTCGTGAAAACCGAAAGATATATATTGACTATGATGCACCATGTACATTAAATCGGACGAAATTATATATTTGAGCTATATTTACATCTCGACCGATTTTCACGAAACTTGACAGACATCATTCTAGGCTCAATTCAGTACGTTATGCCAAATTTCGTGCAAATCGAAGGATATATAGGGACTTTGGTGCACCATATACCTTAAATCGGACGAAGCTATATATGGGAGCTATATCTAAATCTGAACCGATTTTCTCGAAACTTGGCACACATCATTCTGGACCTAATTCAGTACTCTGTGTCAAATTTCAACCAAATCGAAAGATATAGAGGGACTTTGGTGCCCCATTTACTTGAAATCGGACGAAACTATATATGGGAGCTATATCTAAATCTCAACCGATTTTTTCGAAACTTGGCACACATCATGCTGCACCTAATTCAGTGCACTGTGCCAAATTTTGTGCAAATCGAAAGATATATAGGGACTTTGGTGCCGATATCGGGCGAAAATATATATGGGAGCTATATCTAAATCTGAACCGATTTTTCCGAATTTCAATAGGGTTCGTCCTTGGGCCAAATAAGTGACTTGTGTCAAATTTCATCCAAATCGGATTATAAATGCAACCTGTACTTTGTTTACAATTTAACATCTACAGACGGACAGACGGACGGACGGATGGACATGCATAAATCGACTCAGAAAGTGATTCTATGCATATTCTCATATTATTTTTGCCTGTTACAAACATATGCACACCACTGTGTGGTGAAGGGTATAAATAGAAAATAGATAATTGAATTAATATTATTAAAGCTATTTTTCTCGTCTTTTGTATATTGAAAAAAATTCTCTTTACCATACAGTTTGCCCCCCAGAATATGTCATTTCAATATTTACAGCACTGTACATAATCAAAATGATATCTCATTGCCTTTCAAATTACCCAATTTTTCATTGTTCTCCCAAAAACACAATAAAGATGAAAAATGCCCCAAAAATATTATAGAGATGGTATCTCAGCGTCTGTGGTTCGGTAAACATTGTTTGTGGGAGAAAATATGATGGTATTCAAACTGAAAAAATAAAAAATGAACCTTAATTATCAACCCACAGCTCCAATGTGTTTCGCTTGGCATTTTTTCATTCCCATCAGGCAATCCAAACAACTACAACAACAGCAACACCGACAGCAACAAACACGACAAATGTTAATCATCTTGAGGTTAACATATGAGTCATTTAGTGTTAATATAAATTTAAAAAAAAAAACTAGTAAGGATCAACCATTTGGTATACACCATTTGGTATACTTCACCACGTCCGCAGTCCGAAATGCCATCTCGATCGGAGAAATATTTTTTACTTAGTGTTTAATTTGCATGACCACAGACAAAAATATATTGGATTTCACAGCCAAAAATTTGTGGTACAGTTATATGGGGACTTTACCAACTCGTCGACACATTTGGGGATATTCTACATATGTATCTTTTTGAAGGAACATTGACATGAAATTGACCGAACTTAAAAATGCGATCTTTATATAAAAGTAAACCGACTAACATCAATTCTTACACATGCCATTCTGCAATCTATTGTGTGCGGGTCGTCCAATCTTTGGTTCTTTAGTGCACAATTTACATTCAATCGGACGAAAATATATATTGGAGCTATATCTAAATCTGAATCGATTTTAACACATCATTCTGGATCCATATATAGGGACTTTGAAGCCCCATTTACCTTAAATCGGACGAAAATATATATGGGAGCTATATATAAATCTGAACCAATTTCCTCGAAACTTGGCACACGTCATTCTTGACCTCATTCAGTACTTTATGCCAAACTTCGTGGAAATCGAAAGATATATAGGGACTTTGGAGACCGATTTACCTTAAATCGGACGAAACTATATATGGGAGCTATATCTTAATCTCAACCGATTTTCACGAAACTTAGCACACATTATTCTGGACCTCATTCAGTACTTTATGCCAAACTTCGTGGAAATCGAAAGATATATAGGGACTTTGGAGACCGATTTACTTTAAATCGGACGAAACTATATATGGGAGCTATATCTTAATCTTAACCGATTTTCACGAAACTTAGCACACATTATTCTGGACCTCATTCAGTACTCTATGCCAAGTTTCGTGCAAATCGAATGATATATAAGGACTTTGGTGCACCATTTACCTTAAATCGGACGAAACTATATATGGGAGCTATATCTTAATCTCAACCGATTTTCTCGAAACTTGGCACAAATCATTCTGGACCTAATTCAGTACTCTGTGCCAAATTTCGTGCCAATCGAGATATATAGAGGGACTTTGGTGCCCCATTTACCTTAAATCGGAATCCCAATTTCAACAGGGTTCGTCCTTGGGCCAAATAAGTGACTTGTGCCAAATTTCATCCAAATCGGATCATTAATGCGACCTGTACTTTGTTTACAATTTAACATCTACAGACGGACAGACGGACGGACGGACATTTATAAATTGACTCAGAACGTGATTCTATGCATATTCTCAAAAGGAACCATGTGTCTATCTCGTTTCCTTTTGCCTGTTACAAACATATGCACAAAGACATAATACCCTGTACAACAGTGTGGTGAAGGGTATAAAAATATGATTTTTATTTATTATGAACCTATAACTTCTCAGGAATATCTCATTAAAATGTGAAGTGAAAATCTTTACAACTCTTGAAGATATAGCCGATTTATTGTGTCAGCATCAAACGACGGCAAATGTGATTCTCAAACTTTAAACGCGTTTTTCTCGAAACAGTTTTTACGATTGGCGGGCACGATAATTCAAACCATGTTAGTATAGTCGGACAGGGCCGACCATTTGATACCCTATACAACTATCACTGAAGTCTAAGTTTCTGCGGATCTATATTCCGATGCAGGGCAATATTTCGCGATATTTGTACTCTCATGACCGATTATAGGTCAACAGCTCCACCTTCTAACACTGACATATTTTCTACATCTTGTTTTTCCGTGGTGAATATTTACCCCATAAAATAAAAATGTTGTTTTGGTTGATTTGAATCGGAATATTGACCGATCATCATCTAAACAAGCGTTCTAAATAGTTGGTCATATCAAGGTCACCGTGAAAATATGTGAAGCTTTAGGTTCACTGCACTTTCTACATATAATTTCAACCTCACCGACAATTATAGGCATCGTCCTTGACCATAACCGAAACTTGATGTAAAATTTCAAAGCGACTAGTGTGACATTTCCGACCTCTAGTGGGGTAATAGTCATACTACACAATATCATAACACATAAACACCTTTAAATATATAGGTTTAACTCCCAAATCCGAGTACATACTACAACATAATTGGTATCAATTTAAAGGCACTACCAACTTCACGGTTCTATGTTCTTCAGTAGTAAATATAATCGCCCCAGAATACAAATTTTATCATTTTTTGAAACAAAAGTCTGGACCCATTTGACCCGCTAAATATTGACCGATCTTTATAAAAACTGTTATGACTATTATATGGTCAGACCCTACTCTCTGTGTAAATAGTCGTTGACCAGAAAAACTGACAAAAACAAAGATTTTGGTCCATTTCACCACCTAAATATTAACGGATCATTACCAAAAACAATAGGGAACTTCTTTGGCCAGAACCCATCCTACATTTAAAATTTAGTGACGATTGTTCCAAAACTGTGGCCGGTATCGTGTTTACAAATTATAATGGACAAACGGACGGACACACATGTCTAGATCGATTCAGCGAGTCGAGATATCGCTATACTTAACCAATATTTCGCTGCATTACAAACTTTTGGGCCTGCACAAAGCAAATAAATCCTGACTTTATAGTTGTATAGAATATTAATTCCAAGTTCCAATCGGTTATTCTGGACCTACATAGTTATCCTATAAACTAGGAAAAATGCAATCGACCAAGATCTACCCTATTTTCCAACTTTGTTTTTTTCGAAAATAGGCGATCTCCCAAATATCGGTAAAAATGGTCCCTATTTTTATACCCACACTGTGGTACAGGGTATTATGTCTTTGTGCATATGTTTGTAACAGGCAAAAGGAAACGAGATAGACACACAGTAAAATTACTTTCTGAGTGGATTTACGCATGTCCGTCCGTCTGTCCATGTTAAATTGTAAACAAAGTACAGGTCGCATTTGTGATCCGAATTGGATGAAATTTGGCATAGGTCACTTATTTGGCCCAAGGACGAACCCTATTGAAATTCAAAAATCGGTTCAGATTTAGATATACTTCCCATATATATTTTCGTCCGATTTAATGTAAATGGTGTACCAAAGTCCCTATATATCTTTCGATTTGCACGAAATTTGGCACAGCGTACTGACTTAGGTCTAGAATGATGTGTGTTAAGTTTCTTGAAAATCGGTCCAGATTTAGATATAGTTCCCATATATATTTTCGTCCGATTTAATGTAAAAGATTTACCAAAGTCCCTATATATCTTCCGATTTGCACGAAATTTGGCATACCGTAATGAATTAGGTCTAGAATGATATGTGTTAAGTTTCCTGAAAATCGGTTCAGATTAAGATATAGCTCCCATATATATTTTTGTCCGATTTAATGTAAATGTTGTACCAAAGTCCCTTAATATCTCTCGATTTGCACGAGATTTGGCAGAGCGTAATGAATTGGGTCTAGAATGATGAGTGATAACTTTCGGGAAAATCGGTTCAGAATTCGATATAGATCCCATATATATTTTCTTCTGATTTTATGTAAATGGTGCACCAAAGTCCGCATATATTTTTCGATTTGCACGAAATTTTGCATAGCGTACTAAATTAAGTCTAGAATGATGTGCTAAGTTCTCTGAAAATTGGTTGAGATTTAGATGTAGCTCCTATATATATTTTCTTCCGATTTTATGTAAATTGTGCCCAAGACCCAAAGATTACGACACAATTATGTTCATGTAACTGTAATTAATAAAAAAAATGGATGCCGATTGACTCAAAACTTTGCACAACCTAGTGAAGTTAGTATAAACATAGAGTGGAAAGATTCGATGAAATCGGTTCAGATTTCGATATAGCTTTTGTATATATTTCTGTCCGATTTTAAGTAAATGGTGCACCAAACTCCTCATGTTCATCAGATATTTATCCAAATAATCATTAAATTGATTTACATAATTTTGTCCCATTGTAAGGAGAAACTCTATATCTGACCAAATGAAAAATTTAGTATTGTTTGCAGAATGACATGTTCATGTTAGTGGTCCTTCAAAAATGCGACGTCTGTTATGATTCACCGATTGAATATACCCAAAGTGGTGAAGGGTGTCATATAGTCGGCCCAGACCGACTTTCTTTACTGGTTCAGCATGGTTTTTGGCCAAAAATGGCGATTTTCAAAAAATACTTTTACTATGTCCGCCATTTCGCTAATTTTCGAGCAAAATCATCAATCCTGATTCATACCAGAGCCAGGTATAGAATATTTATAGAACGTAGTTGTAAAAATATAACATCAATTTGATACTTTAGCAAACTTTCGACTTAACTCATATCGAACGATATGTTATTTGTCACAGAAATCCAATCTGATTCGATTTCGAGTGGCCCATTGCATTCGTTCGACTATACTTGCAATGACAATCATAGCGAATTTTCGTATCAAAGAGGTATTCATTTGACACTTGAATATAAAATAAATGTTCGTCTTTGGGATAGAAAGTTTCCTCGTGAATATATTTACTTAGTTATAATAAAGCTATAGCTGATGTGAAGACTAATTCTGATACCATAATCTTCATTTCGCACATTTTAAAATAATATTCAATGGGATTGGGCCACCTGCTGAAGGCATATGATGCTAAAAGTTAATTAAGTAAATTTTATTACAATTTTTCCACGAACTAATGGCATTTAATTATTGAATAATCCAAATTATGAAAAAATGCAAAACTTTAATAAACTTTCCAAATGGAATGTCCCTTTCACATGCCATGTCATGCCATCAATGGCACAACATTAATCCTTCGTCGCTGCTCCAAACCATAATCTAGACTAGAGTTTAATAAATTCCTTTGCCTGTAAATATCATCATCAGTCAACAACCATATTTCGCCTAATGCCTTCGAAAAAACGAAAGTCTTCTTTTTTTCTTCTCCGAAAAAAGGGCTTTTCTTTATGACCTTTCTAAGTTGATCAAATTTGGCAATGTTGTACATTGTGTGCTGGTGTGAGTGTGTGTGTCGTGTAGTAGCTTTGTCTACCACAGGTACCTGGCATTCATTGCATCTTCTTTGTTATCGCCATAGTTGTAGACCTATTTAAATGACTTTTACTACATTCTTCTATGAAACGGTGTCCTGCGGTGCCTTTCAATCTTTTTGGTTCGCTCTTTCGTTCGCCTTCATTTTATCCTTTTTATTAACGCCACGTTGACACTTAAAGGCCTTAAGTTTACGACACCATAACGTTTTGCCGGTTGTATGAAAATCTGAGGGTTATTTTCCACTCTCCATCTCTACCTCTGTGTGTGTAAAAGAAGTGGATGAGACAAGTATTTCGAAACGTGAACGATGACAGCAACAAAGGATAAACTGGCAACACTCATATTCCCCATCACCATAACCATTATCATCAAGAACAACAGCAGCAGCAACAACAACAACAATAGCTGTAGTAGTAGTAGCAGCAGCAGAACAAATAACTTGGCATCCAACGGATAACAAAAATACAATATGACAAGTAAGGCGAAAGGTATTCCAATCACTCTTCACACCAAAGTTCAGAGCTGTAGGCCGGTGGCACCCATCTCCATTGTCACTGTCATATTCAAATGGGAAACGTGTTGTAACTTTATTTTGTCACTTTTCACATTGTAGTCAGATACATGCACCTATACATTGTCAACGGCCATAAATGTCACTGTTGTTAACAGGTAATTTTTCAACACTACAAACGCTGGAGAAATAAAAATAAAATGTTTGAAGCAAATGTTGGTAGATATCAATAGAATTTAAAGTGCACCAATAATACTCCCTTGGATAGGCAGGTAAATCTTGTTCTAGATTACCAATAGGACCCCATAGGATTCTTA
>NW_026874462.1:0-16253 GCF_032173495.1 Musca vetustissima
TTTCCAAGGACCAATACAAGGCGTGGATTTTTTAAAGAATATTTTTCCAAGGACCAATACAAGGCGTGGATTTTTTAAAGAATATTTTTCCAAGGACCAATACAAGGCGTGGATTTTTTAAAGAATATTTTTCCAAGGACCAATACAAGGCGTGGATTTATTAAAGAATATTTTTCCAAGGACCAATACAAGGCGTGGATTTATTAAAGAATATTTTTCCAAGGACCAATACAAGGCGTGGATTTATTAAAGAATATTTTTCCAAGGACCAATACAAGGCGTGGATTTATTAAAGAATATTTTTCCAAGGACCAATACAAGGCGTGGATTTATTAAAGAATATTTTTCCAAGGACCAATACAAGGCGTGGATTTATTAAAGAATATTTTTCCAAGGACCAATACAAGGCGTGGATTTATTAAAGAATATTTTTCCAAGGACCAATACAAGGCGTGGATTTATTAAAGAATATTTTTCCAAGGACCAATACAAGGCGTGGATTTATTAAAGAATATTTTTCCAAGGACCAATACAAGGCCATAGACGTGAATACTGGAACAGTCCTTAACAGTTATTGTGCCTCTCTCCACTCTATCTCGTTCCATTTCTCGCCTGACTTCGTTTACCAAATCATCAGAAAACAAATGCATTTCCACACAACTTTTCGGCAATTATCGTAAGCTATAGGAACAATTCGAAAAGGGGTAGGCGGTAGGCAGTAGTCACGGTGACAACAACGAAAGTGTCAGACCTTTAGACCACAAACACCCACACGCACTCAAATGCACAAAGGTTGAAAATGCTTTCTATGTGTCGTGGATTGTGTGTGTGTGTTTGTTTGGAATGTAAACGTCGTTGAAGTCAAACTCATTTATCATTTTAGCAAGTTGTTGTTGTTTGTTTCACTTCTTCTCCAAACTGCTCTACCATTGTATTGAAGAAGCATTACCGTTTTTTGGGGAAACCAGGTCCTAAGTAGCAAATGATACGCACAAATACTTCTACCGACAAAAAGTATATATTGTTGTCATTGTTGTTGTTGTTGCCACTGCTCCAGCTGCTACAACAATGACTACTACGACTGCTGCTGCAGCTACTGTTGTTTTCCCTGCTACTCGGTTGGTAAATCTTTTATTTTGTTGTCGTTGCTGTGGCTGCTGCTGTTGTTGTTAGAACACATTTCGTTGAGGTTTGTTGTGAAATTGAATTTTAAAAATTTAAATTGCTTTTAAATTCACTTTTCATTGCCATACAAGCAAGCAAGCGGCTTAATGCTTAAATTATACGGCCGGGTACTGTGGGCGTGAAAAATTCGAAAATGCAGGAGTTTTACAGAAAAAAGAAAATGTGTCATAATATGTTTTTCAAACATAGATAAAGAAATTGAATTTATTAAAATCAAAGGAGAATATATTGGGGTTGAAAACATGTTTCGAAGAACTTCGAACAAATATGTGGTTGTTATGCACTAGGAAGGAAAGAACTGTAGGATTATTTTTTCAAAAAATTATGTAGAACCGATTATGTTATTATGAAATTTTTGACAATGTTTACCCTAAGTGTGAGCGATTGCACTGCGTGCATAGTGTTTGTGGGGGGATCTGTAAAATACGCCGGGACCAGATACAGAGATGTATATTCGAACCTTAGTACCACATTTCAAAGAACCCCCGCCAATTTTTCCTAAACGGAAGACGTCGATTTTAATGTGATAAGAGACCAAGGTTCCACATATTCTTTAAAAATGAGATTTTGAAGACGATTTGTCTATCATAATAAGAACAGAAAAAAACAAATAAAAAAAAAACGTGAGCGGAAGCAAATCGAATATTACATGAGTCAGAACGAAGTCTGGAAATTTTATCAGCGGGTAAAACCCAAGCCTTTGGTGCAGGCACATCCTCCTGTAGAGATGAAGATGAAAACCTGGTGACAGATACAGATGGCGTGTTGAGGGTCTGGAAGGGGCATTTGGTAAAGTGGCGATAAAGAAGATACACCAAAACCAATAAGAGATGACGGTATAGAATATAGCCAAGATGAGGTCGGAGTAGCAATTAATCGGCTTAAGAATAATAAAGCAGCACTTTTCAAGACCGGTGGTCAGATGCTGGTCAGACGCATGCAATAGCTGATTAGTACAATTTGGCTAGGGGAATGCAAGCTCAATAATTCGAACTTCAGCATTCTGTATCCTGTGCACAAAAAGGAGATAAAGAAGATACACCAAAACCAATAAGAGATGACGGTATAGAATATAGCCAAGATTAGGTCGGAGTAGCAATTAATCGGCTTAAGAATAATAAAGCAGCACTTTTCAAGACCGGTGGTCAGATGCTGGTCAGACGCATGCAATAGCTGATTAGTACAATTTGGCTAGGGGAATGCAAGCTCAATAATTCGAACTTCAGCATTCTGTATCCTGTGCACAAAAACGGAGACTAGACGATATGTGCCAACTATAGAGGAATAAGTCTCCTTCACATCGCATAAAAATATCCAGCGTACTGTGTGACAAATTGAAGTCAATGGTCAATAATGTTATAGCACCATGCCAATGCGGCTCCAGACCTGGCAAATCTACCATTGACCATATTTTCAGACTACTCCAAATCCTGGAAAAGGTCCCTATTCGTTCTGAGGTGTGTAACGGCTATACAGGATAACTTTAACTTGTACAAGGTCAGCAGTTAAAGTCGGAAAGGACCTCTCGGAGCCTTTTAATACGTAACGATGGTTCTGACAAGGCGACGGCCTCTTATATGTGACTTTTTTAACATCCTGCTGAGAGGCAAAAGTGAACAGAAATATCACTTTATACACCAAACAACACATTTTACTCGCATACCCCGATGACATCGACATAATGGGTCGAATATTGCGAGCGGTAACAGCTACCTTTGAATAAATTGAGAAGGAGTCTGCTAAAGTGGGTCTGACAGTAAATGGCTAGAAGATCAATTTGATGTTATCAACGCACAAGACCAGTCTAGTACACTCGGACCAAATATAAAATTTGAAAACTACAGCTTAGAGGTAGTCAAAGATTTTATATACCTCGATACTGCCGTAAATTGCTACTCCGACCTCTGCCGTAAATTGGCCAGTGTTGGCCAACATGTGCTACTATGGTCTATGTAAGCAGTTTAAAAGCAATATCACCTCTCGCCAGGCCAAACCCACACTCTACAAGACTACCTGTGCTGATGTGAGGATCAGAGGATCAGTACTTGTGCAAGTAGATTAGGCAGCTCTTGGAGTGTTTGAGAGAAAAATTATCTGAAGGATCCTAGGAGCCGATCTGCTTCGACGGGGAATATAGGCGTCGAATGATCCACGTGCAGTACCATCTATACACGAACATCGACATAGTCAGTCTTATCGAGCTGAAGCGACTGCGGTGGCTAGACCGTATTGTGCGAATGGATGAGGATGTTCCAGCTCAAAAGATGTTTAAAAGCGAGTCTACTGATGGTTCGCGTCGAAGGGGGAGGCCATCAATTCGATGGAAATATCAAGATGAGAATAATATGGCATGTCATGGTCTTTCAAATTGGAAGAACTGTGAACAAGATCGAAATCTTCCATAAGCCGAGCTTAAGAATTATGCCACAAATGTTCTGTCTGGAGCTAGCTAAACAAAACAACTTTTTTCCTGTCTACTTTAAATGGACTTTTTTACAAAATAGGATTCCTGCCCCAAAGTGCTTAGGTATAAAAAAAATTAGTTAAAGCCTTATATTAGGTTGGGAAAAAGGAAATCCATTATTGCTATATGAACTATAGGACTTTATTTAACATGCTTCGGAATTTACGATTTGGGCTAAACATGCACCGCTTTGTTGTATGATTTGTTGCAATTTTAAAGGTAACATCATAATACATCTCTTATAGAAATCCTGCTCTCAATTTCCAAAACTCTAATAGTCGATTTTCAAAATTCTCCCTAGATACCAGTTTTTTATAATTAAAGGAGTTTTGCAATGAAAGAAAAAAAGGTGATAATCACTTGGTTCCATGTCAGGACTGTATAGCGGATGCATTAAAACTTCCCAACCAAGCACCCGAAGTTTCTGTAGATGTGTGTGGCCTAGGGGTTTCCTGGTGGAACACGACACCTCTCCTGTTGGCTAATTCTGGCCGTTTGTGGTCAATTGGTATCTTCAAACGGACCAGCTGTTGATAGTAGACATTAGAATTTAGCGTTTGGCCATATGAAAGCAACTCATAACAAATAATCCCTTTTCAGTCCCACCAAATGCATAGCAGAACGTTCCTGGCCGTTAGTCCTGGTTTGTCCACCGTTTGAGGTGCTTCATCGCTCCTTCCGTACGGGGTTGTTGTATGTGATCCATTTCTCATCTCCAGTCACCATCCATTTAAGAAATGGGTCTACCTCATTCCGTTTGGCCAAGGCTTCGCATTTGGAAATTCGATCCATCCTTTTTTTCTGTTATTTGGTGTGACACCCAAACATCCATCTTCTTTTTGAATTCGTAAATGGTTTAAAACAGTTCTATGGTCGCTAACAAGCCGGCCAACTTCGATCATTTCTCTGATTTTATCGACATTTTCGACGAAATTTGTTTTTTTTTCTCCTAACCTAATATTTGCATTGAAATTTAACATGAAGTTCCAAGGGCGACACCTATAATTTTCGGTGATGTTGAGATATTTCGTGGATGAAATGGTCAAAAAATGTAATTTTTTGTCAGATTTTCTAATCGCTCTAGAGGCCGTTATTATATGAAGAACATCACATATTTTACACGGTGAAGGGGGTCTGACCAAATACTTATAACCGCTGTTTGGATGATTATCGATCAATATACCGAGCGTGAAATCAACTAAAATCTAAAGTGACTAACTTTTTATTTCCTGTGGTAAATATACACCTCGGGAAAACAAGATTTGGAAAATATACCATGATTAGAAAGTGAAGGGGTGCATATATCGCGAAATATAACTTAGCCTCGGAATATAGAACTGCAGAAAATTAGATTTTCGTTGGAGTTGTGTAAAAGATCCACACTTAGTGTTGCTTAGCCCAAAAATTAGTTTTAAATAGACTTCGTGGTTATTTTTTGTTTACCTGTGGTTACAATGTCTATGTATGGCTATCCAACAACTACTAAACTACTAGTTCCAGGGTCATTGGACTCTCTAGGGCAACACTTGTTGAATGAATAGTGAAGTGTACATGGTTTGGGATACGATTGATCAATAGTACTGGTCTCGCTACACTTCGTTGATATTATACACAGAGTAGGTCATTATTTCAGAATTCCAAGCAAAATACTTCCACTCCGGATAGAAATATACTCAAAATATGTACACTATTTTGCACTACTGTACTATTTTGTCATCATCAACTTTCCAATGAAAAGTTTTTTACCATTCGCGACTGATGAATGCGTGTGTAACAGTTTCTATATATATTCTCGCTCGTAGTTTTTCGTTTCTTGTTGTATTTTTTTTTTTTTTTTTTTTTTTTGAACACAATAAATGTGCGTTGAATTAAGATTTTTTGTTGTTTTTTTGGTTGTCGTTCTTCTCTATCTTCTCATTTTTTTGTCGTCAGAATGCGCCATTGTTTTGCGTTTTTTGATTTTTCCGTTCGCTAACAAAGTTGAAAGTACAAAAAACTAAGTTAAAAAAGTTGGAAAATTACTTTTTCCCCGCTCTGGTGCGTTTGGTTGTCCTGCTTTAAATTATCATTTTTTTTAAGTCATTATATTTATTAGACTGGGTGCGAAGTGAGTTGGGGGGCGATGAGATAAAACAATTTTTAAGGTGGTGAAGATGAGTGGGAATTTATTTGGAGTAAATGTAAAATGTTGTCTTACCAAAAATAAGGCTGTTCGAATTATTGGTATTAAATTAAAAAAATTCCATTCTGCCGAACTTGGCTGATTTTTTTCGGTGTAGACTCACATGACAGCAGGCCTATTCTAGTCCTCGAAAACTATTCTTGAAAAAGCCTATTAATATTCTAGCCTTTAAAAACTATTCTTTAAAATGTTTATCAGTTTGACGGAAACGTAATGTTGAGATATTTCGTGAATGAAATGGTCAAATATTGTAATTTTTGTTAGATTTTCTAATCGCTCTAGAGGCCATTATTATATGAAGAACATCACATATTTTACACGGTGAAGGGGATCTGACCAAATACTTTTAACCGCTATTTGGATGATTATCGGTCAATATACCGAGGGTAAATCAACTAAAATCTAAAGTGACTACATTTGTATTTGCAAGATTTGGAAAATATACCATGGTTAGAAAGTGAGGGGTGCATATATCGCGAAATATAACAGAAGGAGAGGACCGATACTCCCTATCTCTGTATATAAATATATTATATATATATATATATATATTTATAGAAAACAAGCAAAAAAAGTGTCCATCGGTCTTGCCGACAGATATATACCCTCAGCTTATGGTTTGCGGAGGTCTTCGGTCTTCTTCATTATATTTGTAAATGGACTCTACATTGTCTGAAACGGGTTTGGCCCAAAGAAACATGGTGGTTAAGCGGGAATTGCTATTTAAAATGGTTAAATAGTTAGCCTTTAATTTGAAAGGTCGAAGCCGTTGAAATTTGTCTACTCCTCATTATTACATCCTTGTAAGAGTATGAGGCTGATAGATTTCAACGGATTTTTGTTTACATTTTGAGTTTGCGCCAACTTTAGACATCTTTGTGTAAACAAAAATGTTTGTTATTATTACTTGAATTACTTTCGTTATTACCTACCGACTGTCCACACGCGTATATACAAAATGGAAAAATTCGCTGTTGCAAACATAAATTTACTATGAAAAAATTCATTTCGGGGAGGGCCCGGGCCGCCCCCCTGCGTACGTCCCTGGCTGCGGGTCAAAACATGGGTCCAGGAGGTGTTGCATGCTCTATGAAAACAAAATACCGTATTATGAGTCGAAAAATTAATCGAAAAGGGAACGGGGTTTTATATGGAATTAGGCATGGGTCTGTATTGAATATGTTCTGTAAAGAATCCGGAATGTGAACTTACAGTCACTTCGGTTGGAAAATATGGCTAGATCCCCGAAAATATCCACAATATAATGGAAGTTTTATAATGGAAAGGAACCAAAATATACTGTTTTCAATACCAATTGTCTTCGAAGATTTGTCTTATTAACCCTGTAATGATCTCAACGAACAGGCGGCTGTATTTAAGACTACATGGTATTTTATTCCGATCAAGAATATAACGAAGTCTCCAATCCTCTATCATTCCATACATTTTCATTTTCTCCATTATTCACTTTTCTTTCGCCCTTCTTTTTCGTTCATTCCAAAAATTGTATTTAAGACATATTCTTCCTTCATTCATTCGATTATCTTTGCCAACTGCTAACCCACGAACAACAACAACAATGGCGACAACAACATCTTATTCATTGAAAGTTTGTTATCAGTTTGTCTTCTGCATTCAAGTTTTCGTTGATTTCGACAATGGGTTTTTTTCGGTTTGAAATTGAATTGTTGCTGAAGCTGTTCTCGTTGCCTGATGTTCGCGGTTTTCAAGTCATTCCTTCATCGTCACCACTGCCAATCTACTGTCTATGGTTTGACGTTTCTGGTTCTGTTCGTTCGTTCGCGTTATTTATTTTTTTTTTTTTCAATGCCAAAAAAAGGATTCTAACTTTTGAGTGTTAACATGTCACGAACCACATTTTTTTTGTATTTGGCTTACAACAACAACAGTTGGTGTTTTCTGGGATATGTGATAGAGAAAATGTGTGTGCGTGTGAGTGGATTACGAACGACATTACATTTTTCGTTGTGTTGTGTTATTTTCGTTACCTCCTTTGTTGAGTTGTGTTTTTCATACCGCAGGATATTATTCATTGTTAGAACAATTTTAAGGTGTGATATTATGGTAGACTATTGTTGCAGCATGTAAGTGATGGGTGAAATTATTTTTTATATAAAAAAACGATTATCCTGAAAATATAGTGGGAGCTGGAGTCAATATGATAACATAAATATATATTCATTTAAGATTACCAATATTACAAAAAAATATAGCAAATAATAAATTTACTTAGGGTTAAAATTTATAACTTTCCAGTAGATTGTGTTTTTTTCTGACATGCAAGCATTTAAAATTACAATTCATAAATAAAACCAGTGAGCGGAGCAGTATAGTCGGACGAGGCCGATATATGTGATGTTCTGCATATAATAATTGCCTCTAAAGCAACTAGAAAATCAGACAAAATTAAAGTTTTCTGTTCATTGCACCCCCTGAATGAAATTTCGACTTCACAGAAAACCATAAGCGTCGTCCTTGGCCATAATCGGAACTTCATGTACAATTTCAAAGCGATCAGCGCGACATTTCCGTCCTCTAATGGAGTAATAGTAATATTAGGCACATAGTCGCCTTTACCTAATTACGGATAACTCCCACATCAGAGTACATACAGCCATATAATTGGTATTAATTTGAAGTTCAACAACTCCTCTTGGGTATATGTCCTTCAGGAGCAAGAATAAAATTTTTGCAATTTTTCACACAAAAGTCAGAATCCATTTGACCGGCTAAATATTGACCAATCTTTATCAAAACAGGCATGTTTATTCCTTGGCACGATCCCCTTCTCCATGTAAAATTTCATGATGTTCGGACCATAACTGCGGCCTCTGGAGCGACCAGAAAAACCGACAAAAATTAAGTATTTGGTCCATTTCATCCCCTAAATATTAACCGATCGACCAAAAACAATAGGGGTCTTCATTGGGCATAACTCATACTACATGCAAAATTTCGTGAAGATTGGTCCAAAACTGTGGCTGTATCGTGTTTACAAATTATAATAGACAGACGGACCGACACACATGTCTAGATCGACTCAGCTAGTCGAGATATGATGATCGGTATACTTAAAGGTGGGTCTAGAACCAATATTTCGCGGCGTTACAAACTCTTGGGGCTGCACAAAGCAATAATACCCTGACAACATAGTTGTGTAGGGTATAATAATCCGTTGCTCTTTAATTTGTTCATAGTTTTCAAAATAAGAAATTGTATAAGTATAGAAATCGATCCTCCTACATTTAATTTTTTACTGCTTGTTACTATTTTTATTTTGTAACGCTCATAGCCATTTAATACTCGTATATCGCACCCAATAAAAATAGCAATGCGAAGTAAACGACCTCCTGTGAATTCATTCAACCACTTTACCTACTTTCTCCCTGTTCTGTACTATTTAAGTATTTACGATGGTACTGTTTCATTGATAGATACAGCTTTGAATAACGATTGCAGAAAAACCAAATAACCAACACTCTTCCCTGCCAACTATTTACATTATGTAGGGGAAATTGTTAATACCCACTGATTTGTGGCAAATTCCAGTGGCATCGTTTAAGTTGCTGCTCCGGGATTTAGACGCAATTTAAAATGTAGGTTTTAACGCTCAATAGATGTGACGTTAGAAATTTAAAAGTACTTTAGGGAACACTTTTGTGTTGCAGCAAAGAATGAAATGAAAAAATAATGTATTCTTTGAAGACCCCTAAAGTATTTATATCCTGAATCCATCGTTTTGACTGTCTAAATTACTATAGAGTTAGCAGTCTTTAATATTGAGCTCTGAAATTCTTCACAATTTGCATGTAGGTTCGGTTTGCCAAACTCGTTCGAACCAAATGAAAGGTATCAAACATTGTTTTTGTCGGTGTTTCTGGTATTTGTGCAGAAGGAAGTCAAACACAAAGTTACATGTATTCTTCTTCCTATAGAAGTGATGCAGGTATTATTCTTTCTATGCAAGGGGCGCAGGCTTTCTTCTTCCGATCGGAGAGCTGGAGCTATTCTTTTTAATGTGGAAGAGCTGCAGATATTTTTCTTCCTATGGACGAGCTGCAGATATTCTTCCGGTGGAAGAGCTGCAAGTATTCTTCTTATGGAAGAGCTACAGGTATTGTTCTTCCTATGGAAGAGCTACAGGTATTCTTCTTCCGACGGTATTATTTTTCCTGTCGACGAACTTCAACATTTAGCGGATCAAATAGGCCTAGATTTTTGTGTAAAAATAACAAAAATTCCATTCGATCGCATTTGTTATACCCTTCACCACACTGTGGTACAGGGTATTATGTCTTTGTGCATATGTTTGTAACAGGTAAAAGGAATCGAGATAGACCCATAGTTCCTTTTGAGAATATGCATAAAATCACTTTCTGAGTCGATTTACGAATGTCCGTCTGTCCGTTCATGTATTTTTGTGAACAAAGTACAGGTCGCATTTATGATCCGATTTGGATGAAATTTGGCTTGTTTGGCCCAAGGACGAACCCTATTGAAATTGGGAAAAATCGGTTCAGATTTAGATATAGCTTCCATATATAGTTTCGTCCGATTTAATGTAAACGGTCCCTATATATCTTTCGATTTGCACGAAATTTGGCACAGAGTAATGAATTAGGTCTAGAATGATGTGTGTAAAATTTCATAAAAATCGGTTCAGATTTAGATATAGCTCCCATATATATTTTCGTCCGATTTTTTGTAAATGGTGCACCAAAGTCCCTATATATCATTCGATTTGCACGAAATTTGGCACAGCGTAATGAATTAGGTCAAGAATAATATGTGTAAAATTTCATAAAAATCGGTACGGATTTAGATATAGCTCCCATATATATTTTCGTCCGATTTAAGGTAAATGGTGTACAAAAGTCCCTATATATCTTTTGATTTGCACGAAATTTGGCACAGCGTAATGAATTAGGTCTAGAATAATGTGTGTAAAATTTGATGAAAATCGGTTCAAATTCGGATATAGCTCCCATATATATTTTCGTCCGATTTTAGGCAAATGGTGCACCGAAGTCCCTATATATCCATCGATTTGCACGAAATTTGACATAAAGTACTTAATTAGGTCAAGAATGAGGTGTGCTAAGTTTCGTGAAAATCGGTCCAAATTTAGATATAGCTCCTATATATATTTTCGTCCGATTTTATGTAAATGATGCACCAAAATTCCTAAATATCTTTCTATTTGCATGAAATTTGGCATAAAGTACTGAAGTGAGCTTAGAGTGATGTCTGCTAAATTTCGTGAAAATCGGTCCAGATTTATATATAACTTCCATATATAGTTTTGTCCGATATTATGTAAATGTGGCACCAAAGTCCCTATATATATTTCGAAATTTGGCATAACGTACTTAATTGAGGCTAGAGTGCTTTATGCCAAGTTTCGTAAAAATCGGTCCAGATTTAGATATAGCTTCCATATATAGTTTTGTTCCATTTTATGTTAAAGATTCACCAAAGTCCCTATAAATCTTTCGATTTGCACGAAATTTGGTATAGCATACAGGATTGAGCCAGGAATGATATGTGCTGAGTTTCGTGAAAATCGGTTCAGATTAAGATATATATATTTCCGTCAGATTTAATGTAAATAATGTACCAAAGTTCTAATATTGCATAGATCGATTGATTTTAAGTAATTGACGAACCAAGGAACTAGTATATGGTTGATAGGAACAAAACGTACTGAAATTAGTATAACCCAACCTGTGACAAGTTTCGTTGAAATCGGATCATATTTGGATATAAATTCCACATATATTTTCGTCCGGTGTTTGTCAAATGGTGTTTGTCAAATTGACATGAAATTTTGCGCAACGTATAAAATTGAGCATAGAATAACGTAGTTGGGTTTTCTAGAAGTACAGACATAGCCCAACGGCCCAACATTTGTCCCATTGTAACAAACAAATGACCTGCTTATAGATTGATTTCCTTACTGGTTTTTTGCCGGAGAAGACATAGTCCGGAGAAACGGACATTTAAATTGATTTATATAACGATACAGATGTCAACATATTCCCATATCACACCAAAAGCCTTATATTTCTCAAAATGTTAACCAGGCACTGGCAAAATATGACCAGTCACATTCTTCACGGTCGTTTTTTTAGTATTTTAAAATGTCTACTAAAATGTAGAGAGAATAGTTAATATTTAGATGCAAATATCGGATTGTTCTCATTTGACATACTTCCACAGTTCTACCATAGGCTGATGTTCCATATAAATCGGATACCGTTTAACATTTCGTGTTGCCAGAGGAGAAATTTGTCTATATAGATCCAATTTCAAAAAAACCGTATAAGTTCCATATTTCGGATTCTGAGAGTATAAATGGAGTAGTGCAGTTGGTAGACTACAAACCGATGGATCCCGGTTTCGAATCCCAGCAGAGGAAGAATAATTAGTTCAATGTGGTTTTCGCATCTTTGTCAAAAGAGTCATACATTCCCATGCAGATGAAATACATCCGAAGTACCTGACTTTCCACTAACTTCTATTGGCATCAAAATTAATGCATGAGGATCACCCCAAATATGAATGACAAGATATCGCGCCAACCAAAATAATATTACAATACCAAATAAGCAAGGAACCCAACCACTGGCGTTGTTTCTAGGCAACTATAGGTGGCAGCCCTCACACCGAGGACAACCTACAGCAGCAGCAGACTAATCGAGATAAAATTACCTATTTGTAAATATTGTTCATTATTATACCATGGTTTCAAATAGTCCACGTAACCCTTTACGTTTTTTACGATATATGTATTTATTTCAACAGAAGACTTAAACAATGTGTTGTATACCCGGAAAACCCCTATATTAACTCTTCTCCTACAAAAATACGTAAGTCTTTGGGATAACTGTAAATAAGGTTTATTTCCCTTGGATATCGCTCAAAACCACAATCACAGAAAAGCTTCGTGTCGATACTGTAAACAAAACTTTGATGATTTTTCTTTGGGAAAAAAATTCTCAAACCTGAGGTCGGACTTTTTTCCATAAAAAATTACTTCCACATTATTCCATAAAAAATGACATCAAACAATGAGTTCTTATTTTTTACTATTGAAAGAGATCTACTTAAGAGATCTACAGAGTTCTACTTAAAAAGTAGTTCTCTGTAGTAGGTCGGAGTTTTTTCTTCCGAAAAAAATTTCTCATTTTTTATATAAAAAATACCTTAAATTTTGAGGTCGGAATTTTTTTTTTCTATGTAAAAAAATTTTGATTTCTTAATATTGAATTTGATTTTTTTGATATTGAAAAAAACTATCACAGGCATTGGGGTCGATTTTTTCTATAGAGAAAAGTACCTCAGACACTGAGGTCGAATTTTTTACTATGGAAAAACTTTTCTTAGGCACAGAAGTGGGAGTTTTTCTATAGAAAAGTACTTTACACACTGAGGTCGAATTTTTTCTAAAAAAAAAAAAAAACAAACAATTCATACAATGAATTCAGACTTTTAAGTATACTAATCGTCATTTCTCGACTAACTGAGTCGATCTAGACATGTGTGTCTGTCCGGCCGTCCATCTGTCCATTATAATTTTAACACAAAATTAACACTATACAGGCCACTGTTATGGACCAATTGTCCATCAGGAAGGGAATCTGGCCAAAGAATAATCATGTCTGTTTTGATAATGATATTTAGCGGGTCAAATGGGCCCAGACTTTTAAGTGAAAAATTACAGAATTTTAATTCTGGGACATATATATTTACTCCTGAAGGACATAGACCCAAGAAGGTGATAGTACATATAAGAGGAGTGGTTGACATTTAAATGTATACCAATTATATTGTTGCATTTACTCAGATGTGGGAGTTATACGAGTGTTATGATATTGCTTAGTATTACTATTACCCCACTAGTAGGCAAAACGGTCGCGATGATCGTGACAAGAAGTTCCGGTTATGGTAAAGGACGGCGCCTATAATTTTCGGTAATGTTGAGATAATATTTTGGGGGTACAAGAATTTCCTATCACAATTTTATACGGTGAAAAATACTTAGAACAGGTGTTTGGATGATGATCGGTCAATATTCAGAGGTCAAATCGACCAAAACATAAAGTGACCAAATTTTTTTTATGGCGTATATAATCAGGTAAACTAGATTAAAAATATGCCAGGGTTAGAAGGTGTAGCTGTTGACATATAATCTGTCAAGATGGTGCATATATCGCGAAATATTACCTATGCTTAGAATACATTAAAATTGCCCTATAGAAAAAAGTGCCTCAGACAATTATCAAGGATTGAGGTTCAATTTTTTTACTTCACACTTAAGGGGACCCCCCCATTCTCGGGGTCAACAATTTTGTTGATATAATTCGAATCTACACTAATTATAGAATGTGTCTACAAAATTTCAAATGAAAATCTCAAGAACTCTTGAAGATATAGCCGATTTATTGTGTCAGCATCAAGTGACGGCTGAAGGACTTCTCAAACTTTAAACGCGTTTTTCTCTAAATATTTTTTTGCGCATGGCGGGCACGATAACTCAAAAACTAATAACCCAATCGATTTCATTTCTCTGTGAGTGTATAGCTATCGTATGAACTAGGATTAAGCTAATCGGTGAAAATCTTCCT
Organism: Musca vetustissima; assembly: GCF_032173495.1. Classification (NCBI taxonomy): domain Eukaryota; kingdom Metazoa; phylum Arthropoda; class Insecta; order Diptera; family Muscidae; genus Musca; species Musca vetustissima. The sequence goes on from NW_026874462.1 coordinate 14,480, forward strand.
TATTTTTTAACATGGGTTTTGGTAAAAAATCGGCGATTTTCCAAAAATATTTTTTCAAAGGTCCACCATTTTGTTAATTTTAGAGCAAAGTCAATAATCCTAGTTCATACGAGAGCCAGACACGTACTCTTTCTAACACCGTTGGAATTTTCGTATTCCGATGTTCCAGTGAGGAGTTATCATGCCCGCCATCAAAAATAAGAGCTTTTCTTTAATTACAAAAAACAACAACAAATTTTTTTTGTAAATTATTTTTCTTCTATTTTAAATCTTCAATTAAAGTTACAAACCATAACAAGCATTGGTATTGATTTACCAGCCCATTGAAAATCTTGAAAAATTAAAATCGAGAATGGGTGGGGTTCCCTTAAATAAGCACTGATAACATTGAAGCAGTGAACAAAATCATAATTTGAACAAAATATGAAAAAAGTTACTAATAAATATTTTGTTGCTCATCTGTCCACGAGTCACGCATCGTCATCATCCTGTGATCGTGATCAAACATCTCCTACTGATGTGGGTCATCTGATGTCGAGGGTATCGCTACAATCAGCCAGTAAAACTAAATCAATCTGAGTTTAAGAACTACCAAGGAAACCGTACCACAGATTTTGAGGTCAGACTTTTTTTTATTCAAAAAAATTGTCAGACACTGAGCTTGATTTTTTTCTTCTCTTTGGTTACAAAAAGTCAAAGAAGAATTTTGTTGTTGATCTGTCCACGAGTCACGCATCGTCATCATCCTGAGATCATAAGCAATCATCTCCAACAGATGTCGGTGTCGTGTCATCTGTTGTCGAGGGCATCGCTACAATCTCCCAGTCAATAGGGTAAAAATATATCTGAGTTTAGGAACCACAGGGGAGGCGTCAAACTCCACTTTCAAGTCTGAACACGAGAGGGAGACAAATATTGATTATATAGTGTAAAAATTAGCGAATATTTCGGGTTATCATTATATGAGGGCTATGCATAATTAGTGACCGATATATGTCAATTTCGAGCCCAATATTTTAGATTTGTATTTCAATTCGCTCCTTCAAGAGTTATAATTATATGGGGAGATACCTAAATGCTGGCCGATATTTTTCATTATCGTCATGTTCGAATTTTTTTTATCACGATATCCTTAGAAAGTGGAATGATTTCAACCAATGGTAGGAAGATTTGTTACCATATGCGACTACATAATACCAAATTACTGCGAATTAGGTTGAAAAACGCGCTGAAGAACCCCAAAATATCGAAAATTGGGCGTACAATTATATGAGACTAGCAGAACGTCATTTTGTATAGAAGATGTGTAGAATATACGTTCCGATGGTCCTCTATATATAGAATGCCTTACGCATAGGTCTTCTATACCTTCAGTCTTGTAAAAAATCTTTTATATGCCTTGTTTATATATAAGTTTTACTACAGAAGATCTTTTATCTATAGAAGAAGGACCTCTATCAAAAGTTTGTTTATGTGTTTTGTATCCTTTCCATCCTTTTATCACAATTGTTTAGTCCTTGTTTTTAGTTTTGAGTGTCAATTAATTTAGTTTTGTCCCATCATGTCAAACGAATAAAATTGTTGCAATGTTTTTATTTTTCTCTCAGTTGTTGTCATTTTTGTCACTTGATATTGGCATTGCTATGCAATTTTTTGTTGTTGTCGTTACACATTTAAAAAGATTTGACCCTGATACAGCAGAAACGACTGTGACACAGCATAAATACAATGATGTAGAAACGTTTTTTTGGACATGCTGTCAAATGCAATCGTG
>NW_026874463.1:0-16185 GCF_032173495.1 Musca vetustissima
TAAAAGCGAAGATCTTTACTCATTTGCGCCCATGCTCCGACCGAAGATGAAGATGAACAGACCAAAGACATATTTTACGAGCGCCTAGAAATAGCATATGACCGTTGCCCTGGTCATGACATTAAAAGTCTGCTAGGAGATTTTTATGCAAAAATCGGAAGGGAACATATCTTTGGCCCCACCGTCGGAAAATTCAGCCTTCATGAAGAAACATCCGACAACGGCATGAAGTTGATTGACTTGGTCGGCAGCCACAAACATGATAGTTAGCAGCACCAGATTCAAGCATCTCGATATACACAAAGCCACCTGGATTTCTCCGGATCAAGCAACGAGAAATCAAATTGATCATGTTGTGATAGGCGGAAGGCATTCATCCAGTGTTTTAGACGTCCGATCGATCCGAGGAGCGAATATCGATTCGGACCATTACCTTGTGGCAGCCAAGGTATGCACCCGTCTTAATGCTGCAGCAAAACGGAAACACGGCGTTAAAAAGCTGCAAACACAACAGGTAGCCGAGGGCTACTCCGCTCTACTTACCCATCTGATTGAAGAAAGCACTTCTGGTCCCGATAATAGTATAGAAGCACAATGTCAGAGAATGGCCCACTCCCTACAAACTGCAGCAAAAAGAACAATTGGGTACCAAACCACCACCAAGAAACCCATGGTACGATCAGGAGTGTCGTAATGCTACTGATGTGAAAAACGCAGCGTATAGGGCAACCCTGCAGACAGTAGCAACACGTAACGTGATGGAGAATTATCGGAAGAAAAGGAGAGAGGAGAAACGTGTGTTCAGAAAAAAGAAGAAAGAACAAGAAAAACGTGAGCGTGAGCAAATCGAGATGTACAGGAGTTAGAATGAAGTCCGGAAATTTTACCAACGAGTAAAACACCAAACCGATGGCTTTAGTGCAGGCCCATCTTAGTGTAGAGATGAAGAAAGAAACCTGGTGACAGATACAGACAGCGTGTTGAGGATCTTGAAGGAGCATTTCGAAAAGCTTCTAGTATCAAATAGTGGCGATGAAGAAGATACCCCAGAACCAATAAGAGAAGACGGTATAGAGTGTATACCACCTAAAAGCAATTAATCGGCTCAAGAACAACAAAGCAGCAGGAGCCGATGGGTTACCAGCCGAACTATTCAAAACTGGTGGCCAGATGCTGGTCAGGAGCATGCACCAGCTGATTAGCACAATTTGGCTAGATGAATGCATACCCAATGATTGGAACTTCAGCATCCTGTGTCCCGTGCACAAAAGAGGAGACAAGACGATATGTGCCAACTATAGAGGAATAAGTCTCCTTCCCATCGCATATAAAGTGCTATCCAGCGTGCTGTGTGAGCGACTGAAGCCAATGGTCAATGACATTATTGGACCATACCAATTCGCTTCAGAACTGACAAATCCACTATTAACTAGATTTTCACTCTTCTCCAAATCCTGGAAAAGACCCACGAAAAACACATGGACACATACCACCTATTTGTCGACTATAAAGCCGCATTCGACAGCCCTATCCGTTCAGAGGTGTTTAAAGCCATGTCTGCGTTCGGCATTCCTGCAAAATTAATACGGCTATGCAGGATAACTTTAAGTGGCACAAGGTCAGCAGTTAATGTAGGAAAGGACCTATCGGAGCCCTTCAATACCGAACGAGGATTCAGACAAGGTGACAGTTTGTCGTGTGATCTTTTTAACACCCTGCTGGAAAAGGTCATACGAGACGCAAAGGTGAACAGAAATGACACTCTGTACTCCAAACAACACATGTTACTCGCCTTCGCCGATGACATCGATATAATGGGTCGAACATTGCGAACGGTAACAGCTACCTTTGAACAAATTTAAAAGGAGTCTGCCAAAGTGGGTCTGGCAGTAAACGGCGAAAAGACCAAGCTGATGGTAGCAACGCCCAAGACGTCCAGTAGACTCGGACCAACTGTGGAACTTAAGAACTACAGCCTCGAGGTAGTTAAAGACTTTATATACCTTGGTACCGCCATTAATAAAACGAATGACATCAGTTTTGAAATTCGGAGAAGGATTGTGATGGCCAACAGATGCTATTATGGTCTAAGTAAGCAATTTAGAAACAAGGCCACCTTCCGCCAGACCAAACTCACACTTTACAAGACGCTGATACTACCCGTGCTATTATATGGATCAGAAGCATGGGTACTTGGGCAAGCAAATGAGGTAGCTCTTGGGGTGTTTGAGAGAAAAATTCTCCAAAAGATCTAGGAGGCGATCTGCGTCGACGGTGAATATCGGCGTCGAATGAACCACGAGCTTTACAATTTGTACGTGGACATCAACATAGTCAGTCGTATTGAGCTGCAGCGACTACGGTGGCTAGGCCATGTGTGCTGATGAATGAAAATGCCCCAGCTCAAAAGGCACATAAAAACGAGCTTACTGATGGGGAAGTAGAAGAGGAAGGCCGCGAATTAGATGGAATGACCAAGTAGAAAACAACATCTTGAAACGTGGTCTTCCAAATTGGTGGACTTGCGCACAAGACCGATGCGCTTGGAAATCTTTTTTAAGCTCGGCTTATGGAACAACCGTTCTGTAACAAGCCAGCTAAGTAAGTATCAAGGCGTGGACTTTTAAAGAATATTTTTTCAAGGCCTATCAAGGCGTGTCTTTTTTAAAAGAATATTTTTTCAAGGCCTATCAAGGCGTGCCTTTTTTAAAAGAATATTTTTTCAAGGCCTATCAAGGCGTGTCTTTTTTAAAAGAATACTTTTTCGAGGTATGCCTTTTTTAAAAGAATATTTTTTCAAGACCCATAAATGTGTGGTTTTTGAATCAAGGTGTAAAGTTTTTGAAAGAATATTTTTTCAGTGCCTATCAAGGCGTGGAGTTTTTAAAATAATATTTTTCAAGACCCATAAATGTGTGGTTTTTGAATCAAGGCGCGAAGTTTTTGAAAGAATATTTTTTCAGTGGAGTTTTAAAAAGAATATTTTTTTAAGACCCATACAATCTTTATGTCATAAATTAAAATAAAATTAGAAAATATTTTTTAATTAAAAAATCAATTACTTTATAAATTAATATTCTTTATTAATTAAACCATTATTTTATTTATTTTTTTTTTCATTGTTATTGTGCTATTTTTTCAATTTGACATTCTTTTCTAGGCGGTAAGTTCCTTTTTTAAAGATGAACCGTTTCATGTTAGATTATTTTCTACGAATTCTGCTAGTTTTGCTTTAATTTAACATTTATTTAAATTTTGGCATGTGAATTTAATATTTTTTGTTGTTGTTTGTTAAATAAATGCTCTTTGTCATTCTTTTATTTTGCTAAATAAATTTTCGCTATATATGTATATATACTTTTTTCTTTTCAAAATTTTTCTCAATTGTTAGTGTCATTTAAATTTGCAACATGATCGAGTGTTTTACTGACATGTTTGCGAGTTATTTTTTTGTTTCACATTTTTTTTTATTAATAATAAATGGTTATCAACAAAATAAGAGAAATTAATAATCTACATTTTTTATTTTCATAAATTTATTTTAAATCAAATCAATTTTTATTATTTATTTTTTTCAGTTATTATTTTGTTGAATAGTTTATTTTTATTCATATTCTTATTTATTTATATATGTTTTGTTTTTATTGCAAAAACAGATTGTTTATTTTATCAGTAGCGGTTGTTGTTTGATTTGCATTTTTGGTCATTTGGGAAAATTTTCGGTTTTTTCCCACACAGATATAACTATTTTGTTTATTTAGATGTTTAGTTTGTTGTTTTTGCAGTTATTATTATTTTAGTATGCTAAATAGAGTTATGTGTTTTGGTTGTTGTTTTTTTATTTGTTCGTAATTTACAATCATGCAATATTAATTCATATTTTTTCTGTAGTACACTGAGAAAAAAAAAACAACTGAAAGTTGGATGTCACGCTAAACATTTAATTAAGAAGTATAAAAAACAATTTTTAATAAAATAATAATAACTCAGAGTTTATTTGGAAATTTATTTTATTCATTTTTGAAAAATATCTGTCACTTTCATTAAAACATTTAAACATTATTTTTATCTAAAATAAGGCAAAATATTAATTATTATCGGAAATAAATTATTTCACCTTTGGTTACAATAATTTGGGAAGTGGTGCCTGACGATTAGGAAGTGAATTCAAGAATATATTTGAAGATTATATTGTTACAATTTTTTTTTTTTGTTTTTTAACACAAGTCGATTTAGACATGTGTGCCCCTCCGTATGCCCAATATAATTTGTAAACAATGTACAAGCCACAGGTATGAACCAATAATCACCATATTTTGCACGTAAGTCTGGTTCTGACCAAAGAAGACTCTCATTGCATTTGTTAATGATCGGTTTATATTCAAAGGATCGAATCGACCAAAATCTCTATTATAACATACATTACACTGTGGTACAGGGTATTAAGTCTTTGTGAATATTTGTGTTACTTTTAAGAATAAGCATAGAATGACTTTCTGTGTCGATTTATATAAGACTCTAGAGCAAGGTGTTTAAAATTTTGGTAAATCGATGCTGAGTTATATATAGCGTATACAGAATGACACCTCATGTAATATATATATATATATATAATGATTGTTCTGATTTCATATAAATGGTACATCAAAGTCCTTAAGATTGCCCGATTTACATGAAATTGTGCACATATTGACAGAGGACATGTATAAATATTCATTCACTGACTAAGGTAAACAGGGATAGCCTTTACGTACGGACTAAAAAAAATCGCCCACTATCAGGATTTTATGCCCTCCACCACAAAGTGGAAATTTTTTATTCCGCTTGCCAAACATTTTAGATAGACAAACATTCGAGATTGATAAACTTTTGCACATACACAGCTATTACTTTTAGTAGTTTGTATTGAACGTGAGATATATCGGTTAACTTTTAAGGGTAGCTCCCCTATATCGTTATCTCCAAATATCCGGTATTTTGAAGCTATTTAGCATGTTCTTCAATCTAATCAGCTGTAATTTGTTATTTGGGTTCTCAATATTTTTACCTTCAAAAATATTATAGTATTGGTTCACTTTTTGGGTTTGCTCCCATCTAGTAATACTCCCCAATATTCCGTATTTTGAAGCTTTTGGACATGTTTTTCAACAGAATTGGTTCCAATTTCACATTGTACTAGTGGTAATTTGGCAGTCCCGGATATTGGAGGGAACAATTTTTGTTTTAATATAACCCCCACATTAAGGGCCCAACCGTTTTCGGTATTAATAAATTGTTAACCGATTTTATTTTTTCATTGAAGTGTCATATCGGATCCCTGATGAATAATAAATAGCCTAGTATAATTTTTGGTATGTTGTTTTGGAAACATAAGTCATCATATAAAGGCTCTGACCAATTTAAAGGATTTGGTTTTAGATTTTTGACGAATATTGCTGAAGGATTTCTGATGAAAATTTTTAGAGAATTTTTTGTAAAAATGTTAAAAACTCATTTTGAAAACCAGCGAGCGGAGCAGAAAAGTCGGACGGGGCCGACCATACGATACCTTACACAACTACTACGGAACTCTGCGGATATTTATTTCGAGCCTGGGCAATATTTCGTGATATTTGCACCCTCTTGCCCGATTAACATATTTTCCGAATATTACGAGTATTCAGTACAGCTATTGTCCAGATTCGCTTCACCGTGGTTTGTGGTCTATAGATCGACTCGAAAATAACTCAAAAAATTAAGTTTTCGGTCCACTTCATTCCAAAATTATTATCTGATCATCACCGAAAATTATAGGCATTGTCCTTGACCTTAACCGGAACCTCATGGAACATTTCAAAGCGATCAGCGCTATAGTTCCGCTCTCTAGGGTGATAATGGGTTACTAAATAATATACGAATACGGAGATACCTGCAAATATTTAGGTGTAACTCCCACATCCGAGCACATACAACAGTATAATTGGTCTTATAATTGGATATAATATCAACTTCTCGGGTCTATGTCCTTCAGGGGTAAATATATACGCTATAGAATAAAAATTTTGTCATTTTTCACACAAAAGTTAGGGTCCATTTGACCCACTAAATATTGACCGATCGTTATCAAAACAGGCATGCTTATTCTTTGGCCCAATCCCTTTCTCCATGCAAAATTTCACGATGTTCTGGCCATTATTGCGGCCTCCGCAGCGACCAGAAAAACCGACAAAAATTTAGTATTTGGTCCATTTCATCCCCTAAATATTAACCGATCTTTCCCAAAAAATAGGGGTCTTCATTGGCCAGAACCCATCCTACATGCATAATTTCGTGAAGATTGGTCCATAACTCTGGCCTGTATCGTTTTTACAAATTATAATGGACAGACACACATGTCTAGATCGACTCAGCTAGTCGAGATATGACTATCGATATACTTAAAGGTGGGTCTAGGACCAATATTTCGCGGCGTTACAAACATTTGGGTCTGCACAAACCTATAATACCCTGACAACATAGTTGTGTAGGGTATAAAAAAGAGAACACTAAGGAAAGTTCAAAAGTCGGGCCGACTACAAGATACCCTTCACCACATAGGGTGCGTTCAAGAGATGATCATATGTATAATATCTTCTAGATATAACAGACAAAGCATCTTTAGTAATTTGGAACACCATTTAGATGAAATGAAGGTATATCTAAACCTGAACCTATTTCAATTCAATACGTTATGCTATATTTCACGTAAAGGGAACAAACATAGGCTACTCGGTGCACAATTTGCATAAAATCGGACAAAAATATATGTGGGAGCTAAATCTAAATCTGAACAGATTTTCTCCAATTTCAATATGGTTCGTCCTTGCGACCTGAACTTTGTTTAAAATTTAACATGGACAGATGGACGGACTGACGGACATGCATAAATCGACTCAGAAAGTAATTCTATGCATATTCTCAAAAGGAACCTTGGAACAAAATTTGTATTCTATGTACAGACATTATTTAGTAACCCATTACCACACTAGAGGTAGGAAATATAGCGCTGATCGCTTAAAATTTTCATGAAGCTTCAGTTATGGTCAAGGACTACGCATGCCATTTTCGGTGATGATCAGATAATAATTTTGGGAGAAATGGGTCGATAGGCTACAATTATAAGCCGAACACAACGCAACCCACGGTGAAGGGAATATGGAAAGGTGATTAAAGGGCCGTACTGAATATTCGCAAAATATGTCAATGTTAGGAAGTGGTACTGTTGATCATTAATCGGCAAGAGGGCGCAAATATCACGAAGTATTGCTTAGACTCGGAATAAACATCCGCAGAAAGTTAGACTTCCGTGCTAGTTGTGTAAGGTATCAAATGGTCGGCCTCGTCCGAGTATACTGCTCCGCTCACTTGTTTAATACCGTTTTGGAGTCTATCGGCTATAGAAAATATTTGTAAAGAAATTGGGGATTTAAAAAATAATAATGAATATTTTTGGATTATTGGCCATAACACATTCGTTGGTTTTGGAGAAAGCTTAGAAAACCCTATTATATCCCAACACAGTATGAAAGGGAAATATAAATTTGTTATTCCATTTGCAACCTGTTTGAAGAAGTTAGGCTATTTCGGTCCCCATTTGACGTTTTGGGTTCAGATTCAGTGAGGTGACCAGTTCTCCTACCTATCCACATTTAGGTACAAACCATCTAAAAACCTCAAAATATTCAATATTTTAAGGATTTGGAACCTAGACACAACATAATGTTGGGAATATTTTCCCATTGTAATTCATATTGGTCCATTGTTCAACATAGCGTCCATATAATGGTACCCTTAATTTTCTGCATTTATAGGATTTGAGACTTTTGTAAATTTTAATTATAAAAACCATTGACCCATTACAACTGAACATTAACATTCTGCGGATTTATATTCCGATCCTGGGCAATATTCTGTCATATTTGCAATCTCTAAATCGATTAGAGGTCATCTCTCTGTCCTACCCTGGCATATTTTTCGAATTATATTTTCTCGGAGTGAATATTTAAGATTAAAATATTGTTACTTTTCACACAAATGTCTGAGTTCATTAGGTCCGCTAAAATAGCCCTTCGGATTTTCTTAATTTATGGAAAATTCTCTATAAAGATTGGAGACTTTTTATGAAGAATATGTTAATATAAATTGTGTGTCAGTTGATTGTTCATATCCTGCGGATCTTTAAATAGGGGGTATGGGAAAACAATCATCTACATGGAAACTTTTCCCCCCTTTGAAAATGGAATGCCAAAAGACCTACTTCAATGGAAAAATTGGGGTTTTCACTTTGAGGTTACAGCTTTAATTCTATTATTAATGTCACCTTATGGTAGAGAGTATATTTTTGGTTCAACTCTTTGAATATGTGTAGGTCTCCAGATTATCAGATTCAATACCAATTTCTTAGTTTTTCACTTTTCGAAAATTATTTATTAAAATTGCAATTTCATAATAATTAATTCTAATGACCACTACACACACAACTAAATAATATAAGTAGAGAGAAAAAATAGAAACATATTTATTTGAACTTACCCTTAAACTTCCAGTTGAACGTCGATCCGTTGAGGCATAGTGTTGAAGGCCGCCGGGTCCTGTTAAAGGAACTATGCCACAACCGGAGCGTATGCCTTGACCCAATGTAGCTCTAAACACACAGATAGACAGGACAGGCAGACAGCAAGCAGTCGAACGGTCAGGCACACAGATACGCAGGCAGGCAGGCAGGCGACAGGCATTCACCATCGTTATCATTGTAATTAACCACAACAACAACAATAAAGAAAACATCAAATGCCAAATGCATATCAAAAGAAAATGTCAAAGGCAAAAGATGAATGAATAGAATAGAAGCAATGCCAAAGCAAGAAAGAATGAAAAAAAATGAAAGACATTGAGCCACCCCACATTTAGAGAGAGAGGGGGGGGGGGGAGATATAGATGGAGAGCGGCGTGATGGGGACAATGAAAATGAGATCAAGGCGCCAGGCAAAACAAAGTTGAGCAGCCATGTAATTATCGAGGGGGAGGTGGTGATTGGAACAGTTTTCATCATCATCAGCAGCAGAATCATCATCATTATGAGTATTTAAGTATTCCATCATCATCACCATCATCGTCGTTTGTCAGCGGCATTAGAGTAATTAGTTTCAAACGTGTTGCGTTGTCATTTTCATAGTTTGGTGAGTTGTTTTTTTGTGGTCGACATCCACACATACATGTTTAAGATTTTTTTCCAAAAGAAATCAAAACAAATATATTTCCCCCAAAAGAACGGCAAATAAGCAAACACACACATACATATACACACACAAGGCAAAAGAAACACAACAACATTAAATTGTGTAAAGGTGTGATAATATGACGTGGAACACAATTATGTGTGAGGATGTGTGTGTTTGTGTATTGGTGGCACAACATCAAAACGGAAGGCAAGCAAAGAGATAAGAGTTTATAGACGAGCAAGGTGAGAGAGAGAGAGAGCCACAAAAAACAATTGTTATACAAATTATATTGTAATGGTTGTTGTTGATGTGCGTGTGTGTGGTTGTAGTTGACAAATTCATGGGTTGATGGTTGATTAAGTGGGTGGGGGTTTATTGTGGTCGAGTGGGCGTGTGTGTGTGTTTATGTTTATAATAGAGTTGCCAATTTATTGTTGTTGTTGATGATGATGAGTTGAGGCCACACAACAAATGTAATGTTGTTAACAATATTGTTTAAGTTGCGGTAAATGTTGTTGTTGTTTTTTTGTAAGCAAGTTTTTTTGGGGTTTTGTATGGCGAGTTTTGTGTGGATTTTTTATACGACATTTATGTAGTTTTTTTTGTAGTTATTGTTGTTGTTTTAAGTGTGTGTGGTTACATTAAAAACAATCATCACAGTTTTTTTTGGTTTTTGTTTTTTTTGTTAACATTGCCAAGAAAAATATACCAAAAAAGAGGAACGTAGTAGAAAATATATAGATGAAAAAAGAGAAAAAAGAAAGACAAAAAAATAGAGAGCATTAAACATTGGACATTTAAACATTAAATATATATAATATAATTCTATATGTAGGTATGTATTTAAATAATAATTATAATAAATAAAAAATAAAACACAACAATGTGTATATATTTGTTTTCCATTGCATTGCACATTAAATGTATATATATGTATATATTTTTATATGACTAATTAAATACATTATTATTATAATATAAATGGTATCTCTATATAACATTGTTAGTCATTTAAGAAAAATAATTGTTAATTATTTTTTGTTGCTTGCAAATGTGTTTTTAATTTTAATTGTTTCAAATAAAACTGGGGGTTAAGTGTTCAGTTTCCATTTAAAATACTAAAAAAAGCAAAAAAAAAAAGAAAAAAAACCTAAAAACAAAAGAAAATGTATCTACTATTTTATAAAACAAAAAATCGTAAATGAAGCCCAAAATATTATTGTAATAAAAATAACATTCACATTATATAGTAACGTGCCATTTAGTATAAACATAACTATAATAAATGCTTTAATGTTTGTTAGTGACTCAATTTTTTGTTGTTTTGTTTGTTTTGTTTTTTTATTATTTTATTTTGTTTTCCTGTCTGAGGATTGTTTTTGTTTCATTACAATGGATATTGTTTAAAATTGTTATTGTTAGTTTTTTTTCTATTATAATTATGGATTTTCATTTTACTGCATAGTTAATTAATGTTTTAAAAAATATTTTCATTGTTTTATTCGTATATGGATATAAATACAATATTACAAATATTGGTCTTTCATAATTAATTTGTTGTATTTGGTGTATTTTGATATATTTGTGTTGCCATTGTTTGACATTGGTAGTTATGGGGGGTAAGGATAACAGTTAGTTCCTTTTGAGTATTGAACATTATATTCTGAAATGCAAATTCACAAAAAAAAAAATAAATGCCCGTTGATATGTATTTTTCTTTACTTTTGGATGTAAAGCCAAAAATTTAGTCTAAATTATTTTAATTTTCATTTTTTAAAGTAGGGTTTACTAAATAGACTGGACTGTGATATTAGTGATTAAATAAGTATTTTTGACTGTCAGGACTGCCAGAAGAAGGCCGCACGAGTTTTGGCTATTTATTCATTATAAAAGTAATTAAAATGCTAGAGGTAATACTGGATGAACTAAAATAATTTTCTGTGTTGTAACGTTACTTCGCCCAATTCTGAACTGAAGGTGATGTTGCCACTTTTCCCTACACAATACCCATTTACTAGCATGTCGGCTTCTGTTAAAATCACGATAGAGATTTGGAATTTTGCACACACATCGCAATAACTCCCAGGGTGTTTGGTATTCAAAATGGGAAACATCGCCCAATTTTTTAGGGTAGCCCAATATTCGGTATTTTGAAGCGGGTGCTCCACTTTATAGGGTGGGCCACATATAACGCAAAATCCCAAAATAAGCAGAAAATTTATCTACCATAATGTTTAAATATTGGCCCATGTTTCCGGGCAGCCGCTAATATTATGGTATCCCTATTATTAACTATTCTGGGGGTTTGGATACATTTTTTCTACCGAATTGGCTCTTATTTGAGGTCTAAAATCTTCACACCAAAAAAAATATTAAAACCTGTTTTGGTATAGCTCCAAAATACACGAACCACCCCATTTTCGGTATTATGAAGGCATTAGCCGCCGAAGAGATTGTAATTTGCACAATGGGTTCTTCAAGGCTGACACTCACATCCGATTTAAACCGAAACAAGTAGGGATAGTTCAAAGTCGTACAGGACCGATTATATGATACCCTTCACCACTTTGGGCTCATACAAGATCTGCTCATATGTATAATATCCTGCCGATAGAAAACAATGTAATCGTACTAAATTAAATCTATGGTCTACATAGATATTTGAACCAATTTAAAATCTATGAAAAATTGCATTTCAATCGGGCAGACTTGGATTCTTTGGTGTACCATCGAGCAAAATGATGTATGGAAGCTATATATGCTACAGCACAGTACACTGTCCACAATTTTATCTCGTGCATATCGAACAGATGTAGGCTGATCGGTGCATCATTTACATAAAATCAGATGAAACTATATTTGGAAGTTATATCTAAATCTGAACCGATTTCACGAACATCAAACTGGCAAATTTTGTCTCATTCGGGGATATATTGGATGTTTGGTGGGTTATTTACATAAAATTGGACGAAACTATATATGGGAGCTATATTTAAATATCGATTTCAACAAAACTACGCATAGATCAATCTGGACATAATTCAGTACGCTGTGCAAAATCTTGTCTAAATCCTACCAGTATGATATTCCATTTATATAAAATCGATGGAAACTATATGTGGGAGCTATATCTAAATCTGAACCGATTTTCTCGAATTTCAATAGGGCTCGACCTGTGCCAAATTTCATCGAAATCGGATTGAAAATGCGAACTGTACAAAAATGCATTGACGGACGAATGGGCTTGCATAAATCGACTCATATAGTGATTCTATGTATATTCTTAAAAGGAACCATGGGCCTATATCGATTACTTTCGCCTGTTACTTAATATGTTTGTAAAGACAAGTACAGGGTATTGTACCACAGTGTGGTAAAGGCTATAATAACCAATACGGAGCTATAATTTGGTATAACCCGGATATAAAGGATTGCCAATTGGTGATATTAAGGACCTTTCTATGGGTCTGATTTTTTGTAGTTAGAATTTATAGCTCATTTGAATTCTGTATCTCAGCTTTTAATTGGAAGAAAATTCCTCTTCGGATTTTAATTGAAAATAAACTCTTCATTCAAAAAATTGTTAAAGGCCACTTGTAAAACACGGTGCAACAAATTTTTGGGGTGTGGATAACCTCTATGGGGAAAAAAGCTATGATATTTATACCCTACACAACTATGTTGTCAGGGTATAACAGCTTTGTGCAGCCCCAAAAGTTTGTAACACCGCGAAATATTGGTCCTAGACCCACCTTTAAGTATACCGATCGTCATATCTCGACTAGCTGAGTCGATCTAGACATGTGTGTCCGTCCGTCCGTCTGTCCATTATAATTTGTAAACACGATACAGGCCACAGTTATGGACCAATCTTCACGAAATTTTGCATGTAGGATGGGTTCTGGCGAATGAAGACCCCTATTGGGAAAGATCGGTTAATATTTAGGGGATGAAATGGACCAAATACAAAATTAATGTCGGTTTTTCTGGTCGCTCCAGAGGCCGCAACAATGGTCCGAACATCGTGAAATTTTGGAGAAAGATCGGTCAATATTTAGCGGGTCAAATGGACCCTGACTTTTGTGTGAAAAATGACAAAATTTTTATTCTATAGCGTATATATTTACCCCTAAAGGACATAGACCCGAGAAGTTGATATTATATTCAAAAGGAGTGGTTGACCTTTAAATTAAGACCAATTATATTGTTGTATGTGCTCGGATGTGGGAGTTACACTTAAATATTTACAGGTATCTCCGTATTCGTATATTATTTAGTAACCCATTATCACTCTAGAGAGCGGAACTATAGCGCTGATCGCTTTGAAATGTTCCATGAGGTTCCTGTTATGGTCAAGGACAACGCCTATAATTTTCGGTGATGATCAGATAATAATTTTGGAATGAAGTGGACCTAGAACTTAATTTTTTGTGTTATTTTCGAGTCGATCTATAGACCTCAAATGAAAGCCGAACATCACAACACAACCCACGGTGAAGGGAATCTGGACAATAGCTGTACTGAATACTCGTCATATTTGTAATATAGTTCTTAAGAGAGGATATTTCTTTCATTTTTCATAAGGATACCTTACATGATCCTAGGTCAGAAGCCCTAAAAATTTTCAGATGTCGTGTGTTCGAAATTTATAATGACAAATTATTACTTTACTCCTTACCTCATTCATTCTCGTTTAAGGAAATCGATTTTGATTTTATTAGTATTTTGAACCTATGTATTTTGTCTGAATGCCCCTTTTTCAAATTTCAAAAATTATCGATGATTTAGAGAAATTATTAAGGGAAGCGTCATGCGAAGATTAAGTTATTGCATAAACCTGGGGTCTACATCTCTATTGGCCACATTTGAACGTTATCCTTCCCCCCATAACTGTGTCTTGAAATCAATATTATTATTTCCTTTTCTACATTAAAATACTATTTGTTGTTTTTTTTCAATGCTAGCATTTCAATATTATACTGTATGGTGCTATATAAATAAATGTATAAGAAATATTAATAAACTATTGTTTTTTTCTGTCTAGAATTAGCTTTAAAAAATGGTTTATATATTAAATAAAGTAAAAATGTTGCATTAAGTTTCAAAAAACATTGATTACTTTTTGTTGTTGTTGTTGTTTGCTTTTGCTGATTATTATTTTGCCATCTAATAAATAAAGTAATTGTGCGATATAGTTTTGAATTTATGTTGTTGTTGTACTGTGTTCTTTTTTTAGTCTTCTATAATTTTTGGGTTTGTTATTTTTTATATGTATTTATCTCTATATGGAAATTATGAAATTAATTAAAATATTGAGTATTATTAAACAAAAATTATTTCGTTTTTTATTTCCGAGACTGTTACTATAGAAAAAGACACATTTGTGTCATAATAGAATAATAACAAAAACAAACAAAAAATATTATATATTTTCTATAATTTTAAAATTAACTATTTCAAACTGACATCACATGTATGATTATATTTTTAAATATTTCTATTAAATATGTAAATAAGAAGCGTTTTAGTGTTATATATATTTTTGTATTATATTAATATATATAATTACATGATTTTCTGTTTGTTAGCCTACATACATTTTTATTTATTGTAAAATCTTCTTTGCATTCGATCTTTTTTCTTCCATTCGCATTTTGGAGTTCTAAAAACAATTGACACAAACTATTTCAGCTAAATTCTAATAAAGCATATTTTTTTTGGGCGGTGGTTTTCTGTTGATTTATGTTTTATTTTTTTTTTTCATAATGAATACATTTTTAAATATATATTTTTGTTTAGTTATACCACACCGCTTAAGCCACCATCATCATTACTTATTAATAGAAAATACAGATACAGCATTACCATTACTTATTTACTAGCTATTATTGTAGTTATTTTGTTGTTGGTATTTGAGTTAATTATTATTATTTTTACTAAACAAAATTTGCAAGTTTCAAAAACCAAAAAAAATAATATTATATATTTATATATAATTATTTTTCTTGAAATACACTTTAATACTCGTTCAACGTCCTATCGATTTTTGATTCAATATCATTTGTCGCGTACTACTATCCACTTGAAATTCATCCATTTGACAGTAGATCATGTATCTGCGAGGTTAGCGGTGGTGGTGGGGGTATTACGATGTTTTATTTTTTGGTTTATGTATTGCATTTGTCGTCGTTGTTGTTCGTTTTATATTTTTATTTTTTGGTTAGTTTAACGAAATGAAGCAGAAAAAAAAACAAGAAAAGGAAGGACGATATGTACAGAGAGAAAAATATGTTTGTTTGTTACATTTACATATATAATTCCTTTTCGTGATTTTTAATTATTAATATTATTTATCTAAAGGGACCCATGGTCTTCATGATGAATACAAAATACAAATATATGTTTTAGTAAATTGTTAGCGTTTTTTTTCAAACAACACATTACAAATAATTGTATTTACATAACAGTAAAATATGTAGTTTTGAATAATCCTACTTGAAAAAAAACAATAGTTAAAATAATACGACAGTAGAATTCAGTTATAACGACGAATAAGAATACAAAACTATAATATGGTTTTTCGGAAAATGTTATAGTTATTTAAGGGGACCCCCCATTCTCGGGGTCAAAAATTTTTTTGATTTAATTCGAATCTACACTAATTCAAGAATGTCCCTATCAAATTTCATGTGAAAATCTCAAGAACTCTTGAAGATATAGCCGATTTATTGTGTCAGCATCAAATGAAGGCTAAAGGGCTTCTCAAACTTTAAACGAGTTTTTCTCTAAAAAATTTTTGCGAATGGCGGGCATGATATTCAAAAACTAATAATCCAATCGGTTCCAAATTTTGCAACGTTTCTCTGGGAGTGTATAGCTCTCGTATGAACTAGGATAAAGCCAATCGGTGAAGATCTTCCTTATTTTTTTAACTTAGTTTTTGGTA
>NW_026874464.1:0-16452 GCF_032173495.1 Musca vetustissima
CATAAAAGTGTACAAACAAAAATAAATAAAACAAATAACAAAGTGTCAGTCGGTATTGCCGACAGATATATACCCTCAGTCGTCGGGTCCCACCTTCGGCCTACATTTGGTTCGGACTAAGTTTGGTTCAAATCGGACATCTCATTCATCGGATATTGGATTAATAAATATTGAAAATGTTGACTATTTGTGTGGGAGGTACCAGAAGGAGTTTACCTATGGTTGCCATCTTCGAACTTGATCTAGACTTGTGAACATATTTTTTTTCTGCAAAATGTTGACCATTATGTATGGGAGGTACCAGAAAGAGTTTGCCGATATTTCCCATCTAAGTTTGGAAGAAATATTACGATGTGATATTCGAGAGTTATTGTGGGCACCAGCCGGCCAGACAAACAGATGGACGGGCGTTTGTAAATCAATTGCAAATCATTTGAAATGGCATTGGTCTAAGGAAACATGGGATCTAAAACCATGAGGCACATTTTTGCCCTAAGAAAGTGTATATAACCTCATTAGTCATATGGCTGGGGGTATAAATAATTAAAGAGGTTGTTAAGTTCGGTCGGGCCGAAATTTTTGATACCCTCCACCACGTGCGGTGCATTCAAAAATTCCTTAATACGGGACTTTTTATACCCTTCACCACTCTATGGTACAGGGTATTATGTCTTTATGCAAATGTTTGTAACAGGCAAAAAGAAAACGATATAGGCACATGGTTCCTTTTGAGAATATGCATAGAATCACTTTCTAAGTTGATTTATGCATGTCCGTCCATCCGTCCGTCTGTCTGTCCATGTTAAATTGTTAACAAAGTACAGGTCGCATTTATGATTCGAATTGGATGAAATTTGGCACAGCTAATTTATTTGGCCCAAGGACGAACCCTATTGAAATTGGTGAAAATCGGTTCAGATTTAGATATAGCTAAATATATATTTTGATATAGGCACCAAAGTTCTTTTTCAATTTGCACGAAATTTGGCATTAAGTACTGAATTAGATCCAGAATGATATGTGTCAAGTTTCAGATTTAGATATAGCTAAAATATATATTCTGATATAGGCACCAACGTCCTTTTTCAATTTGCACGAAATTTGGCATTACGTACTGAATTAGGTCCAGAATGATATGTGCCAAGTTTCGTGAAAATCTGTTCAGATTTAGATATGCACCAAAGTCCCTATATATCTTTCAATTTGGCACAGCGTACTGAATTAAGCCTAGAATGATGTGTGCCAAGTTTCGTGAAAATCGGTTCAGATTTATATGCAGCTTCCATATATATTTTCGTCCGATTTAATATAAATGGTGTACCAAAGTCCCTATATACCTTTCGATTTCACGAAATTTGGCATAGCGTAATGAATTAGATCTAGAATGGTGTGTGTTAAGCTTCCTAAAAATCGGTCCAGATTTAGATATAGCTCCCATATATATTTCCGTCCGCTGTAATGTAAATGGTGTACCAAAATTATATATATCTTTCGATTTGCACGAAATTTGGCAGAGCGTAATAAATTAGGTCTAGAATGATGTGTGTTAAGTTTCCTGAAAATCGGCCCACATTTACATATATATCTCCCCCATATATTTTTGTCTGATTTTATGTGAATGGTGTACCAAATTTATATATATCTTTCGATTTCCACGAAATTTGGAATAGCGTAATGCATTAGGTCTAGAATGATGTGTGTTAAGTTTCCTAAAAATCGTTCCAGATTTACATATATATCTCCCCCATATATTTTCGTCCGATTTTATGTAAATGGTGTACCATAGTTATATACATCTTTCGATTTGCACGAAATTTGGTATAGCGTAATGAATTAGGTCTAGAATAGTGTGTGTTAAGTTTCCTGAAAATCGGTCCCGATTTAGATATAGCTACCAAATATATTTTCGTCAGATTTAATGTAAATGTTGTACCAAAGTCCCTATATATCTTTGGATTTATACAAAATTTGGTATAGTGTACTGAATTAGGTCTAGAGTGATATGTGTTAAGTTTCATGAACATGGCTTCAGATTTAGATATTGCTCCTATATACTCTTTTCTTCCGATTTTATGTAAATTGTGCAATAAAGACCCAAAGTTTGTCCGATTGCCACACAATTTTGTACAATGAACTGTAGTTAATATAAGTTAATCTCTGGCAGATCTCATTGAAATTGGTTCAGATTTTGATATGGCTCCTACATAAAAATTTTGCACAAGGTACTGAAGTTAGTATAAGCTAGAAGTTGGATATAAATAGTTCACCAAAGTGGGTCCAATCGGTACAATATTTTTTTGCACTACGAACTGCAGTTACTATAACATAACGTGTGACAAGTTATGTTGAAATCGGTTTAGATTTAGATATAGATATGATACTCTTCACCAAAGTGGTGAAGGGTATCACATAGTCGGCCTCATCCGTCTTTACTACTTTCCTTACTGATTTATTTAAATTTATTTTGTATTCATAGGAATCCGATGTGCCTATATGGTTTACAATTTTATTAGTACCGAAAAATAATCGGAACTTTTGGGTTCAGCCTTGAAGAAGCCTTTATACAAAATTGTAGCTATGGAGATTTGCACCCCATAAGAATTTGATAAATTAAATTAGAGCGAATTCGGTGGAAAAACATGCCCTAATCCCCAAATAATGTGTGTACCATTGTAAGGGGACTAACCCGAAACTTGGGTCAAAATTGGTCATGTCAGTCAATTCGGTTGAAAACCTATCAAAAATACCATAATACCAAATATTTATACCCTTCACCACACTGTGGTATAGGGTATTATGTCTTTGTGCATATGTTTGTAACAGGCAAAAGGAAACGAGATAGATACATGATTCCTTTTGAGAATATGCATAGAAGCACTTTCTAAGTCGATTTATGCATGTCCGTCCGTCTGTCTGTCTGTCAATGTTAATTTGTAAACAAAGTACAGGTCGCATTTATGATCCGAATTGGATGAAATTTGGCATAGGTCACTAATTCGGCCCAAGGACGAACCCTATTGAAATTGGGAAAAATCTGTTCAGATTTAGATATAGTTCCCATTTATATATTTTACCGATTTAATGTAAACGGTCCCCATATATATTATTCGATTTGCACGAAATTTGGTACAGCCTTATCATTTAGGTCTAGAATGATGTCTGCCAAGTTTCATGAAAATCGGTCCAGATTTAGATATAGCTCCCATATATAGTTTCGTCCGATTTCATGTAAATGGTGCCCCAAAGTCCCTATATATATTTTGATTTGCACGAAATTTGGCACAACGTACTGAATTAAGCCTAGAATGATGTCCGCCAAGTTTCGAGAAAATCGGTCCAGATTTAGATATAGCTCCCATATATAGTTTCGTCCGATTTCATGTAAATGGTGTGCCAAAGTCCCTATATATCCTTCGATTTGCAATAAATTAGGCATAACGTAGAGAATTGGGCCTAGAATGATGTCTGCCAAGTTTGGAGAAAATCGGTCCAGATTTAGATATAGCTCCCATATATAGTTTCGTCCGATTTCATGTAAATGGTGCCCCAATGTCCCTATATATCTTTCGATTTGCACGAAATTTGGTACTGCCTAATCATTTAGGTCTAGAATGATGTCTGCCAAGTTTCATGAAAATTGGTCCAGATTTAGATGTAGCTCCCATATATAGTTTCGTCCGATTTCATGTAAATGGTGCCCCAAAGTCCCTATATATCTTTCGATTTGCACGAAATTTGGCATTACGTACTGAATTGAGCCTAGAATGATGTCTGCAAAGTTTCATGAAAATCGGTCCAGATTTAGATATTCATGAAAATTGGTCCAGATTTAGATGTAGCTCCCATATATAGTTTTTCCGATTTCATGTAAATGGTGCCCCAAAGTCCCTATATATCTTTCGATTTCCACGAAATTTGGCATAACGTACTGAATTGAGCCTAGAATGATGTCTGCCAAATTTCATGAAAATTGGTCCAGATTTAGATGTAGCTCCCATATATAGTTTTTTCCGATTTCATGTAAATGGTGCCCCAAAGTCCCTATATATCTTTCGATTTGCACGAAATTTGGCATAACGTACTGAATTGAGCCTAGAATGATGTCTGCCAAATTTCAAGAAAATCGGTCCAGATTTAGATATAGCTCCCATATATAGTTTCGTCCGATTTCATGTAAATGGTGCACCAAAGTCCCTATATATCCTTCGATTTGCACTAAATTAGGCATAACGTACTGAATTGAGTCTAGAATGATGTCTGCCAAGTTTCGAGAAAATCGGTCCAGATTTAGATATAGCTCCCATATATAGTTTCGTCCGATTTCATGTAAATGGTGCCCCAAAGTCCCTATATATCTTTCGATTTGCACGAAATTTGCTATAGAGTACTGAATTAGGTGCAGAATGCTGTGTGCCAAGTTTCCCAAAAATTGGTTCAGATTTAGATATAGCTCCCATTTTTAATTTCGTCCGATTTAACGTAAATGGTGCACCAAAGTCCCTATATATCATTCGATTTGGATATAGCTCCCATATATAGTTTTGTCCGATTTTATGTAAATGGTGCACCAAAGTCCCTATATACCTTTCGATTTGCATGAAATTTAGGACAGCGTACTGAGTTAAGTCTAGAATGATGTGTGCTAAGTTTCGTGAAAATCGGTCTAGATTGAGATATAGCCCCCATATATATTTTCGTCCGATTGAAGGTAAATGGGGCACCAAAGCACCTATGTATGCTTCGATTTGCACGAAATTTGGCATAAAGTACTGAATTAGGTCAAGAATGACGTGTGTTAATTTTCGAGAAAATCGGTCCAGATTTAGATATAGCTCCCATATATAGTTTTGTCCGACTTCATGTAAATGGTGCACCAAAGTTTCTATATATCCTTCGATTTGCACGAAATTTGGCATAACATTCTAAATTAAGCCTAGAACAACGTGTGTAAAATTTCCTGAAAATCGGTACAGATTTATATATATATATATATTCGTCCGATTTTATGTAAATGGTGCACCAAAGTATATCCTTCGATTTTCACGAAATTTGGATTTATAAGTAAATGAATTGGATTTATAAGTAATAAGCACTTCAAAATTCTCTACCGCATAGTTCTGCACAAATTATCTTCAATGTGATGCCATATATAAACCTGTATAAGGTAAAGCAACAAAACGTTGTTATTATCTCTATATATACCTACATATATATATATATATCTTCAATCCAAAACAAAATTATAATAACGCTGAATTCATTTATATTCAACAAACATTTCATATAATAAATTCAAATTATTGTATTTAATTTTCCATTACCCATTTCCGCATAAATGAAGGAACACACATTTTTTTATTACTTTTTTTGCGCTTAATAAATATATTTATTTGTATAAACACATCCATACATATCAAAAGAAGCGTTTGTTTTATTTTTCAATTTTGTTCTTTTTTATGTGTACCGATTTTTTTTTTTTTTATTTTGTTTGCCCATTTTTTGTGACGTGCCTTTTTTCGGTGTTCTTCGTTAGAATAGCCTTAGGTAAGTTAACATATTTTATATTTTTACTTTGTTAAATATGACATTTTCCGTATTTCTGTGATTGTACGAATGGCTGTTTGTTTTCTGCTTTTCGCTTCTGTTGAATGAACACACGCTCACACACATATACTTGTATATGTAAAATGAGAGAGAGAAAAAAAAGATTTGCATAAATGGTTTTATCGAAGTATAAATGACTTGCCAGCTTCATAAATTTTGTTCCTTTACACTACATTCGACATATTCATTCATATTTCGTAGCATTTGTTGGAATGTGTACTCAAAGGAGGGAAAAAACAAACGATTTTTTTGTGATTGCACACAATGATATGTATGCATATATATATGGCTTAAATACACACACTCCCTCATATACATATATGCATAATCGTAAAGGCATAAACTTATGAAATTTTATAACTCTCAAAAGGCTCATAATAAAATATACATACATACATACTTAGCATATATCATAGACACATATGTATTCAGTCGTAAATTAACAGTAGAATAAATTGTTCGAAAATAAGTTCCGCCTTTTCTCTTTTTTTTTGGCAAAAACGATTTTAGTATTGTGGAATGGTTTTGATTTTCTTTGCCAAAAAACTAATCGTTCTGATGACTTCGTATTGCCTAAATATAGGCACTTTGGATGGAAAATGCGCATAGGAATTTAAAAATATGTATAAGGGGCTCAACTTTGTATGGATCGATATTTGTATTTTTTTTAGAAAGATTTGCTGAATCAAATCGTTTAGCCAGGCAAGAGTGATTTTCAAACTTTAAACGCATTTTGCTCAAAACAAATGTCGGGCACGATAACTCAAAAACTAATAATACAATCGATTCCACATTTTGACATGTTTCTCTAGGAGGGTATAGCACTCGTATGAACTAGGATAAAGATCTTCCTTATTTTTAAACTTAGTTTGTGGTCAAAAACTGGCGATTTTCCAAAAAAAAAAAAACCGTAAGGAAAGCAGTAAAGTCGGACTGGTCCGACTATATGATACCCTTCACCACTTTGGATATATTCTACGTATCCTAAAAGATGTCGCCTTTTCGAAGGAACATTGATATGACATTGAACGAACGAACTGAATTTGTGATCTTTATCTATATCTAAACCTATGCACTATATATATAAACCTATGCACTGTTTAATATTTAAAATCAATCAGACACCCATTGATTATTTGGTGTACAATTAACGTGAATAAATCAAAATTATGTATGGAAGCTATACTATACCTATATCTGAACCGATTTCAAGGAAACTTGCCAGCGATTAACTTCTGTACGTGGTGTCAATCGGTCAAGTTATGGATCTTTAATGCACCATTTATTTCAAATCGGACAAAAATATATTTAGTGTATGTAAATCTGAACCGATTTTCACGAAACTTGGCACACATGATTCTATACTTAATTCAGTACGATATACCACAATCGAAAGATATATGGGGACTTTGGTGCACCATTTACTTAAAATCGGACGAAACTATATATGGGAGCTATATCTAAATCTGAACCGATATTCACGAAATTTAGCACACATTGTTCTAGACTTAATTCAGTACGACGTCCCAAAGTCGTGCAAATCGGAAGATATACAGGGACTTTGGTGCACCATTTACCTAAAATCGGGCGAAACTATATATGGGAGGTATATCTAAATCTGAACCGACTTTCACGAAACTTAGCACACATCATTCTAGACATAATTCAGGACTCTATGCCAAATTTCGTGCAAATCAAAAGATATATAGGGACTTTGGTGCACCATTTACTTTAAATCGGACGAAACTATATATGGGAGCTATATCTAAATCTGAACCGATTTTCCCGAAACTTGGCACACATCATTCTGCACTAAATTCAGTACTCTATGCCAAATTTCGTGCAAATCAAAAGATATATAGGGACTTTGGTGCACCATTTACCTTAAATCGGACGAAACTATATACCGGAGCTATATCTAAACCTGAACCGGTTTTCTCGAAATTTGGCTCACATCATTTTTGATTTAATTCAGTACTCTGTGCCAAATTTCGTGCAAATCGAAAGATATGGAGGGACTTTGGTGCCCCATTAACCTTAAATCGGACGAAAATATATATGGGAGCTATATCTAAATCTGAACTGATTTTTCACAATTTCAATAGGGTTCGTCCTTGGGCCAAATAAGTGACTTGTGCCAAAATTCATCCAAATTGGATCATAAATGCGACCTGTACTTTGTTTACAATTTAACATCTACAGACGGACGGACATGCGTAAATCGACTCAGAAAGTGATTCTTTGCATATTCTCAAAAGGAACCATGTGTCTATCTCGTTTCCTTTTGCCTGTTACAAACATATGCACAAAGACATAATACCCTGTACCACAGTGTGGTGAAGGGTATAAAAATTGAAAGTTCCGCCATTTTGTTAATTGTTGTGCGAAGTCAATAATCCTAGTTCATACGAGAGCCAGATATGTACTCCTTCTAACACTCTTTCCCTTAAATATTGCGAATTTTACAGACTTAGTCGACATAGAATTTTATTCTCTGATGAATATTTGGATGTGTTGCAAAGGGATAGACGAATTTAATATACACAAGGTCTTTTATCGAAAACTAGCATATGCCCGCTACTTCGATAGCGGATGTGAAAATTACTTCAACCTGTCTAAATATTTTATTTTCACAGATAATTTCACATGTCAGAAGAGCTAATCTATATACACACCAATATTGACCATAATTAAAATTTTAGTACCATGTATTTCCTTTGTTATCTTCCTACATATCTCATAACTATGTACCAATTCTCATAGCAACATAAATCAAACTAATTCCAAATTGATATAGCTATGATAACAATTTCCCAATTTCAGCATTCCAGCCCTATCGCTTCACCCAAATATAACTTCATTCCAATGAAGCGATCTTAACTTCAAATTTCAAGATTCCAGCTCTATGGTACCATTTAGTACACATTAGTACAATCTTTCAAAACTTCCTGCAACATCATACGAAATTTAAAAAAAAAAAATACCTACATCATAAAACCATTGGAAATGTTATTTCCCGATTTCAGGACTGCAACTCTATCTGTTCACTCAATATTTAAATTGTACCAAATTTGGTACATATTAGTATGCGTTTCCAAAACTTCCTACACAGGTCAATCTTTCACCCCAATAATGATCCTAACTCCAAATTTCAGGATTCTAGCTCTATAGGTTCACTCAAAATTCAAATTGTACCAAATTTAGTACCCATAAGTATTAATTTCCAAAACTACATCCATACCCCAACCCTACACTCTAAAAGTAGCTTTAATTGCAAATGTCAGTGTTCCAGTTCTATTGATTCACCCAAATCCACATTTGGCATCATTTAGTACAAATTTCCAAACCTACATCCTACGTATCCCAATCCCACACCTTAACAGTGACCCTAACTCAAATTTCAGGATTCCAGCGCTTTCGTTTTCATTTGTTTCATTGTTTTAGTTCCATCGGTTTGCTCAAATATAGTACCGTTTAATACCTTTCGTACACATAGTTACACATTTGCAATATTACCTATATATCGCTGTCCTCCACTCCGACGGTAATGTTAACTTCAGGTTTCCGTTTCTCGAAATTTAAATTGTACCAAATGTAGTAAAGTTAGTACACTTCGTATACATGAGTATACGCTTTCAAAAGCATCTTTATACCCTTCACCACTCTGTGGTACAGGGTATTATGTCTTTGTGCATATGTTTGTAACAGGCAAAAGGAAACGAGATAGACACATGGTTCCTTTTGAGAATATGCATAGAATCACTTTCTGAGTCGATTTATGCATGTCCGTCCGTCCGTCCGTCTGTCCGTCCGTCCGTCTGTAGATGTTAAATTGCAAACAAAGTACAGGTCGCATTTATGATCCGATTTGAATGAAAATTGGCACAAGTCACTTATTTGGCCCTAGGACGAACCCTATTGAAATTGGGAAAAATCGGTTCAGATTTAGATATAGCTCCCATATATATATTTAACCGATTTAATGTAAACGATCCCTATATATCTTTCGATTTGCATGAAATTTGGTACATCCTAATCATTAGGTCTAGAATGATGTCTGCCAAGTTTCGAGAAAATCGGTCCAGATTTAGATATAGCTCCCATATATAGTTTCGTCCGATTTCATGTAAATGGTGCACCAAAGTCCCTATATATCATTCGATTTGCACGAAATTTGGCATAACGTACTGAATTGAGTCTAGAATGATGTCTGCCAAGTTTCGAGAAAATCGGTCCAGATTTAGATATAGCTCCCATATATAGTTTCGTCCGATTTCATGTAAATGGTGCCCCAAAGTTCCTATATATCTTTCGATTTGCACGAAATTTGGTATAACGTATTGAATTGAGCCTAGAATGATGTCTGCCAAGTTTCGAGAAAATTGGTCCAGACTTAGATATAGCTCCTATATATAGTTTCGTCCGATTTCATGTAAATGGTGCACCAAAGTCGATATATATCTTTCGATTTGCACGAAATTTGAGTTTAGAATGATGTCTGCCAAGTTTCGTGAAAATCGGTAAACATTTAGATATAGCTCCCATATATAGTTTCGTCCGATTTCATGTTAATGGTGCACCAAAGTCCCGATTTGCACGAAATTTGGCATAACGTTCAGAATTGAGCCTAGAGTGATATCTGTCATGTTTCGTGAAAATCGGTCCAGATTTAGATATAGCTCCCATATATATTTTCGTCAGATTTAATGTAAATGGTGCACCAAAGTCCACACATATCTTTCAATTTGCATGAAATTTGGCATAACGTACTGAATTGAGCCTACAATGATGTCTGCCAAGTTTCGTGATAATCGGTCCGGATTTAGATATAGCTCCTATATATAGTTTCGCCCGATTTCATGAAAATGGTTCACCAAAGTCCCTATATATCCTTCGATAACCTAACCTGTGACGAGTTTCGTTGAAATCGGTTCATATTTGGATATAACTTCCATATATATTTTCGGCCGATTTTAAGTAAATTAGACATCAAACTCCTCATGTAAGTCAGATTGACATCAAATTTTGCACAACGTACAAAATTGAGCATATAATTACGTAGTTGCGTTTTCTAGAAGTACAGACATATCCCAACGGATGACCTATTGATATTTGTTTGAAGTCGATTGATCTAAGTCGATTCACATTTAGATAAATATCACATATTTTATTTCATCCAATTTCATGTTAATAGTCCTGTTTAATATGCCCATAATGGTGAAGGTTATCAAATAGTCGGCCCCGTCCGACTTTACTACTTTCCTTACTGGTTTTATATTGACCCTCTTCTCAACATCAACTCGCATTCCAAATTTCAAGTTTTTAGCTCTATCCGTTCATATGCTACGGAATTCCACCAAATTTGGTACATTTTCGTACTTTTTGCACGAATTTTCCAAAAACCATTTGGTACATGTATCCTACACTCCATCAATGACCAATGACAAATGGTACCACATTTCGTGACCTCTTTGGACCAAGCCGTTTCGTATAGCCGTTGATAAATTGTTAACTCATTCAGTTAGTGAATCAGTTAGAAAGTCAGCCAATAACTTTACTTGTTATACCCTTCACCACACTGTGGTACGGTGTATTATGTCTTCGTGCATATGTTTGTAACGGCAAAAGGAATCGAGATAGACCCATAGTTCCTTTTGAGAATATGCATAGAATCACTTTCTGAGTCGATTTACGCATGTCAGTTTGTTCGTCCGTCCATGTATTTTTGTGAACAAAAAACAGGTCGCATTTATGATCCGACTTGTATTAAATTTGGCACAGTTCACTTATTTGGCCCAAGGATGAGCCCTATTGAATTGGAAAATCGCTTCAGATTTAGACATATCTCCAATATATAGTTTCGTCCGATTTTATGTAAATCATGCACCAAACTCCCAATATTTGTCCGATTGGCCAAAATTTTGCACAGCGCACAGCATAAGGTCCATACTTGTATATGCGAAATTTTCTTGGAATCGATTCAGATTTCGATATACCTCCCATATATAGTTTCGTCCGATTTTAAGTGAATGATGCACCAAACTTCCAATATTTTTTTCCGATAGCGAAAAATTTTACACAGAGTACTGCATTAGGTCCGGACTGATGTTTGCGAAGTTTTGTTAAAATCGTTTCAGATTTAGATATAGCTCCCATATATAGTTTCGTCCGATTTTATGTGAATGATGCACCAAACTCCCAAATTTATCCGATTGAGACAAAATTTTGCACAGAGTACTCAATTAGGTCCCGATTGATGTCTGCGAAGTTTTGTTAAAATCGATACAGATTTAGATATAACTCTCATATATAGATTCGTCCGATTTTATGTAAATAGTGCATCAAACTCCCAATATTATTCGGATTGAGACAAAATTTTGCACAGAGTACTGAATTAGGTCCAAACTTATGTCTGCGAAGTTTTGTTAAAATGGGTTCAGATTTAGATATAGCTCCCATATATATATATATATATATATATATATATATTCGTCCGATTTTTGTGAAACTCTCAATATTTGTCTGATTGGGACAAAATTCTGAACATGGTACTGGATTAGATCCGGACTAATGTCGGCGAAATTTTGTTAAAATCGGTTCAGATTTAGATATAGCTCCCATATATAGTTTCGTCCGATTTTTTGTGAATGATATACCGATTGAGCAAAATTTTGCATTGTGAATTTTATAGATATTAACATCTCGTATATGTACCCATATACTCCGCCCCGTCCCACTTTTAAGCTTTCCTTACTGGTTTTATTAGTACAGATATTATTTCCGGGTAGCAGAGATCGAGCACTGTTGGACGGGTTTTCACCCTCAAACTAGGGAAGATTAATCCTCTATAAGTTGGGAAGATCAGACTTATCAGTCCACTCCTTCTAGTACCCCCACATAAATCGTAAAAATGTAGAGATATCAAGATAATGGAATGTCGGATTCGATCCAAACTTTGTAAATTGTAATATTTTTCCAAACCTACTTTAAAACCTACGACGTCTATAGGGCAACCTCTTCTGGTACCACTCCAAAGAAGAAGAAACCCTGTGTTTTATTCCGTAGAACTTCGCAAACCATAGACCGAGAGTATATATCTTTCAGCAACATTGACTGACACTGAATAAAATTACAGCAAATTTCGTTGACGGACGTGCCCAACATATCAAAAAAATATATATCCCGTTTCCATTACCAAACATCCAAGAAGTGCCAGAAATGTCTGTTGAAGATTTCTGAGCTCTACCACAAATTGAGTTTTTAGAATTTTATTCCGATAAAAAATAGATTGTAATTTAGATTTTGGTTTTTCATTAAGTAAAAATACCTCCAATAAAAATGATCAAGAGGTAGCCTCCATACCCATACCCACCTTTAATTGTTACTTTCGGAGGTTTTGACACGTTTTTCAACCAAATCTATTCTAATTTAATTGTTCGGGGTTTCATGGCGGGGTCAAATCTTCCTACTAACAATTATCAATAGCAGTTTACGTTTTCATATTTCTTCCATATAGAGCTTCCTGGTGAATAACCAATTACTTTGCAGAAATTATTCCATATAGGTTACTGTTTTAAAATATTACTTACCCACACAAATATGTCGTTTAATTTTTGGTATGTTGAAGGTTTCACCCCAACCTGAGTGTCTGTAAATTGGAACATTATTATTTCGAGCATGACGAGCCTACCATCCCATAATTCAATAACGTAGTTTCTATATAAAAATCCCGATTTATAGAATTTTTAATGCACACCTGGTGGTGGAATGTATAAAATGTTCGGCCGGACCGATCAAAACGGCGTTTTCAATTGCTTCTCTTCACTTTTCCATTTAACGTTGAAACAAATAAAAACCTTTAAATCAGTTCAAACAATTCCAACCTAGTTAATCACTTTCCTATGAATTGTACTTTCCAAGGCTATTGTTAGAAAAAAAGCTGAAGCTTAAAAAACAGCATCGACTTCAGCATTGAACCTCCTAATCGTTTTCAACACTTAACATCATAAGTCACAGCAATTGTTATAAATGACTGACAGTAGTCGTCATTAGTATCATCATCATCATCTCCGTTACCGCTGCCATCCACAACTCCTGTTTGACATGTAATGAAAACAAAACGAGCCAAAAATCCAAATCTCGTCTATTGTTCTGACATCCATCATTTCACTCCTTTTCGTTGCAGATAATAGCCTTATCTGGTGTCATACTCGGCGGAATCTTGTTGTCTGCTCAGCCTAATGCCTGCCGCTTTACAATCATCATTTCTAGTCTTTTTTCTTTCAAATGTTTTCCTTGTGCCGTGGCATTTGGCCTTGTTGGGTAATGGCAACTGCCAACTGATTCTCTTGACAAGAGAGGCAAGTGGTGGTGATGGTGGCGTCTCAATGTCTTATATTTCACTATGACCCTGCAGAAATGAAAAAAAAAGAAAAAAAAACACGAAATCTTTAAATCCCATTGGTTTGATTTACCGCGATAATACTTCACAAATCTATTGTAATATTTAGACGTCCGCATAGCTTTAGATTTTTTGCCAAAAACGGAACATTTTTGAAGGCTGGATGTTTCGCTGTAACATTTCGGCATCATTAGCTTTGATTTATGGTTTAAAATTCATTTTTAATTTCTGCGAAGGCAAAGATTTAAAATCGTTTGCCATCACAGCCAAAAGACAGATAAATGTTTTTGAATTTAAGTTGGAGCCAGCAGGCAATTTATGGAGGTTTTTGCAGTGAACAAATCAAATCAATAATGCGGTACTTTATTTAATTTGTGTAATTAAGTAGATGGCAGATGATTTTATTTACGCTTATTTTTTATAGGAAATTAAAGGTTAAGCTATAAATTTATCGATTGAAATTAATTTTGACCCTTTCAAACATTTTTGGGGGGTTAGTTTTTAAATTAGTCATTGCTTCCTGTTTGGAAATTGTATTCTACAAATTAAAGAGTAAACAGTTTAAAGATTGACCCAAAGAGTTGAAAATAAACTAGTAAGGAAAGTTCAAAAGTCGGACATGGCCGACTATATGATACGCTTCACAATTTTGGGTATATAAAAGAGATGCTTTTATGGATGACCATTTGTATGGAATATATTAATATTTAAACCTACCAAATCTTTAATGGATGAGAGCACAATATAAATGTTTAAGGACTGGTTTCTTATTTACTAACATTTTAATGAAAACAAAAATATTTTCCATACTTCAAGAATATATTTCAAATGTAAAACAACTCACATCGAACACTTTTTCAGGTATTTTGAAAAAACAAAAATTCAAAATATTTAGTGGTCTTTAATATTAGTTTAGGGGAAAGAAATTCATTATTTTTTCTGCAGATGGCTATACTGATCGATTTTTCGTTAAGTATCGATCAAACAATTTGAGATTAATGTTCGTTGGAGGGGTGACATTTCTTTGTAAAAAAAAAAACAGTAAGAAAAGCAGTAAAGTCGGACGGGGCCGACTATATGATACCCTTCACAACTTCCACGAAATTCAAACTTTCTGTGGTTCTATATTATGAGCTTCGACAATATTTCGCAATATTTGCACCCTTTTGACCGACTAGAGGTCAAAAAAGCAATTAGCGCTATATTTCCGACCTCTAGTGTGGTATTGGGTTACTAAATAATATCAGAGTACGTAAGCACCTGTAGATATTTAAGTGTAACTCCCACATCCGAGTACTTGCGACAATAAAATTGGTATCAATTTAAAGGTCAACCACTCCTCTTGGGTATACTATAAACTTCTCGGTTCTATATCCTTCAGGGGTAAATCTATACGAAAAACCGACTAAATATTAACAATCTTTTCCAAAAAAAATTGGCCAGAACCCATCCTACATACAAAATTTCGTGAAGATTGGTAAATAACTGTGGCCTGTATTTCATCCCCTAAATATTAACGATCGGTATACTTTTCCAATATTAAAAAACTATTGGGGCTGCACAAAGCTATAATTGACAACATAGTTGTGTGGTATAACAAAAAGAAAAGAAAAGTAGAAAGTCTATGGGACGGGGCCGACTATATGATACCCTTACATATGTTGGCATAATTTAAACAACGTTGTCTTGCCTTAGCAATAAATAATTTTCGATATTTTGGATTTGTTTTTCAATTTCTATTCATACTTGCATAAACAATTTTTTTGTGTATGAAATATCCATGAAAATTTTTGGTATAGATAAACATTTTATATTTGTCTCCCATATACCGATATTGATCGTTACATGGAAGCTACAGAATATCGAGAATATCAGCTGGGTTGGGTCTAAAAC
Organism: Musca vetustissima; assembly: GCF_032173495.1. Taxonomy (NCBI): domain Eukaryota; kingdom Metazoa; phylum Arthropoda; class Insecta; order Diptera; family Muscidae; genus Musca; species Musca vetustissima. Next base: position 15,899 of record NW_026874464.1, read on the forward strand.
ACATCGACATTCACATAGAGTACCATTACAGTTCCGACTATATACTTTTTGATGTTTATGACCGAGTGCTATAGAAAATAAATAAACTTATAATTGAAAAATGTGCGAGGATATTTTACAATTTTTGTTCTTGATTTATAAGCGGTGCATCGTCGAAACGGCAAACGTTGTTTTCCCTTCTAAATTTTCCGTGGATATAATTTTTGTAATAATTTAGATATCAAGAGCAGGAATTGTCATTCAGTATTCGGATTTAATTAGATTATTTTCCCATGTTTATACGACATCCACATAACGGTAGCCCAATGCTATGTAAGCTTGTTGTAGCTTTCACCATAAGGTAAAATGTATATTAAATTTGTCATTCCCTTTGCAACACTGGGGACCCCAGAAAGTATATGTATATAATATTGATCATAATGGTACCCTCAGTCCCGAACGACTACTGGTATAAAATTGTGGCCCGGTCGAACATAACGATATCCTTTTATATATCGGTAATTGATATGTTGAGGTATTCGTAAAACGAATTGGTAGCATCGTGAGATTCTATG
>NW_026874465.1:0-16308 GCF_032173495.1 Musca vetustissima
AAAACCTAAAAACGATAATCAACCAACAACTACCACAGCGCCACTCCATATCCATCCATCCATACTCATATGCTCCAGCTTCTTTGGCAAAAAACAGGAGAAGAAGAAGTAGAATTGAAGATAGAAAACCAGAATATTATGGCTCAGTCACTACAACAGAACTCGAATGGGAGAGGAGCGAATAACCAAAGGCTTTACGAAGAAGAAGAAGTTGGGAAAAAACAGCAAATGCCAAAATGAAATTCATAATTATTGTCATCCTCGCCATCGTCGTAACAATGATCATAAACGTGATCATAATTGTTATAATGTATAAATGATGGGAATCATTATGATGATGTTGCTGTTGTTGGTGGCGGTGGCCAAAGTCAAGGCAATATCATACCACCATACCAAACTCGCATTTTGTTTATCGTCATCATCATCATCGTGGCAATTCATCCATCCATGACCATCACACATCCAACAAATGTTGTACTGGTGCTGTTGCTGCTTCTTCTTCTTCTTAGATCCGCTCAATTTTAGCAAATGTGTGCTGTGCTCAGAATACCAGCAAACAATTGAAGTTTAGTTTGGTTCGTTCGTTCGCTGGTTCTATGTATGTAAAAAGGAAAAAGAACGCGAGTTTTTGCCATTTTCTTTCATTCTTGGAGTTTTCGAGCAAAAAAGCTATACACGCACATGTGTTGCTGATCTCAATGCCAAAGTCTCTTGGTCTCAACCAGAACCTCTTGTCGTCATACCAAAAACCACCAGCAGCAACAACACTTGTCCTCTTCTGTCCACATTGTTGTGTTTGTGAGTCATAAGAAAAATCCACACAGATCCAAGTTTTGTAACCGCAAACCCAAACCACAATTACGATCAAAAGCTAATGATCATTTGGTAGTATGAATGGAAATCAGGTGGAAAAAGGGGGAGCATTATTTGCAATGGTATGAAGATTAAGAGAGGTTAAGTAAGTTTTTATTGTAAAATTCTGTTGTGAGAAAAGAGAGAGACCTGGAAAATTATTGTGAAAATAAAGAAAAAGAAAGTTCTTTCTTCAATGTTGCTAACATGTCGGTTCGAAATTGTTTGAAATTAAAATTGTAGAAATCTGTATTTCTTATCTGATCAGGAGAATATTCAAATACGGTTTAGCCATGTTCTGCCTACCAAATCTCCCTGCCAAAAATATTCAATATAACTCCATGAATCATATACATAACCCCCATGCAAAGGTCAACAAGACTGTATATTCAAGGTCCTAGCACAATTTTTTGTTCGAGGACCAAGCGCTGATTTTTTTAAAAATATTATTTCAGAGGTCTTTAGTCCCATAGGCGTAAATTTTTTTAAAATTATTTTTTCTAAAAAATATATTTTTTCAAGGTATACAATTTTTAAACATAATATTTAATTTTTATTTAATATTTTTTAAGTCGTAGATTTTTAAAAGAATGTTTAAGACGTAGATTTTTAAAAATATTTTTTAATACGTGGATTTTTTAAAAATATTTTTTAAGGCGTGGATTTTTTAAAATATTTTTTTGATTTCTTAAAAAATATTTTTTCAAGGCGTAGATTTCTTAAAAAATATTTGTTCAAGTCGTAGATTTCTTAAAAAAATATTTTTTCAAGGTGTAGATTTCTTAAAAAATATTTTTTCAAGGCGTAGATTTCTTAAAAAACATTTTTTCAAGTCGTAGATTTCTTAAAAAAAATATTTTTTCAAGGCGTAGATTTCTTAAAAAATATTTTTTCAAGTCGTAGATTTCTTAAAAAAATATTTTTTCAAGGCGTAGATTTCTTAAAAAATATTTTTTCAAATCGTAGATTTTTTAAAAATATTTTTTCAAGGCGTAGATTTCTAAAAAAAATATTTTTTCAAGGCGTAGATTTCTTAAAAAAAAAATATTTTCAAGGCGTAGATTTCTTAAAAAAAATATTTTTTCATGGCGTAGATTTCTTAAAAAAAATATTTTTTCAAGGCGTAGATTTCTTAAAAAAAAATATTTTTTCAAATCGTAGATTTCTTAAAAAAATATTTTTTCAAGGCGTAGATTTCTTAAAAAAAATATTTTTTCAAGGCGTAGATTTCTTAAAAAAAAATATTTTTTCAAGGCGTAGATTTCTTAAAAAAAAATAATTTTCCAAGGGGTAGATTTCTTAAAAAAAAAATATTTTTTCAAGGCGTAGATTTCTTAAAAAAATATTTTTTTTAGATTTAGATTTTTTAAAATTATTTCAATTTAATTATTAAATGTTTTCTTTTTCAAGGCCAGTTATAAGGCGTAAAAGCCAGTTATTAGGCGTAGATTTTTTAAAAATATTTTTTTAAGATCAAGTATAAGGAGTATAATTTTTAAAAATATTTTTTTAAGATTTATTATTAAAATATGTATTCAAGACGATCCATTTCTCAAGCTATTTTTTCAGTCCAAGAAAATTTTTAAAATATTTTTGTTCAAGCTAATTTTAATAACGATCCAGAAGGAGTAAATTTTTTAAAAATATTTGTAATCTATTTTTCAAGGCAAACCATAAGTTGTAGAATTTTTAAAAAAGTAAACCTCCGAGGATTATTTTCTGTCTTCTCATTTATGAATTATGTTTCAAATTAATGGTCAATATGGCCACAGGTCTGCACATTTAATTTTAATATTACAAATTGAAGCGTTTTTCAAACATCTTCTAGAAATGCATTTTGTATTGAAGACACGCGTGTTTTTTTTTTATATTTTATTATCAATACTCTTATCTTACAATAGATATGCCTATCTCTTACCATTTCCTTACAATTTCTCTTATATTTTCTTAATCAATTGATTTAATGATCATTGGTGAAAGTTCTCCGATACATCTCTTTTTATTTTACAACTCTCACGCTTTCTTCTCAAACAAACATTACTAAAATTAACATTTTCCCTCAGTCATACATGTTAGTTCGACAATCTTCGATATGCACATCTTCAACCTGTTGCCGATCGAACCAAACAAACAAGCCGGAAAAAATAGAATTCCTCTTCTTAACATTCATTCAATTTCAGATTAACGCTGATTTAAACGTTACGGTTTTATGAGCGCAGACTTAGTACCCGAATAACAATACAAAAAAACGAAACCATCAAAAAATACCTCATGTGGTGGTCATAAACAAAATCTTGGATTTATTCCCGGCAGCAATGCCAAAAAAATATCAAATTAATGCCTGTTTTTCGTTAAGAAAACGCCATGATTTATCATAAAGCCCATTTTGTTGCTATGACGTGTGGAAAAATGATGAAAAGTCAGCGAAGCATTTCATTCTAGACGTACATTGACCGTTCAAGTAGTGTGTTGGTTCGGGAGCACTTACTGCCATACAGCTGATAACAAAAACAACATAGGAACACAACAACAGCACAACAGTAGAACATCCTCAACTATTCATCCTCATAGTGTTGGTTACCACAAAATAAGAACGAAAACAACAACAACAATGGGCGACGAACTGAACAGAAAGAAATAAATAAAACAAAATTGTGGAATACACTTCGAGTCAAAGTCTTCGACATACCACACCACCAACCATCTTAGCAGCCATCAGACATGCACGCATGCGCGCATATCCATCTTATTTATGTTGTTGTTGGTTTTGTTTTTCCTTTGCTGGCAAGGCTACCTGTTCGATAGATGTTCACAACTCCATACCTTTGTATGGCGTATGAAGCGGCTTGGCTTGCCGTGGCTGGCTACTTGGCATGATCACGGTTTTTATTACACATTTCCTCAGTGGTGTTATTAATTTAACTGTAAATTCATTGAGTCCGAAAAACGAAAAATCTCTCCAATGCGCGTATTTTTTTGTTTTGCGTTTTTTGCTCAATAACTAAAACTGCAATAGCCACATAGCCTATAAAATCCCCAAGAGTGTTGATTGCAATGTTACCATATTGTTGGGAAATATGGAGTATATTTTGTGGAATGGCCGGGTATGAAGCACAAAAAATGAGCAGGAATCCATCATGTAAATTGTATAACGAAATAGATTTTCCAAGAGTGGCTTGCATATTTCTTTCGATGCACAAATAGCATATTTATCTGATTTTGGAATTTATATACAATTTAATGTGGTTTATAACAAATATTTTAGAAAACATTTTAAATTATATACAACGCTTGAAGAAATCTATTTATTTTTATTTATAGATCAAACTGTTCAAAACACTTCTTAAGAATTTCAAAAAAACTCTTCAAAATATAGAAGGAGGCTTCAAATGGGAAATAAGGTTTTCAAAACATCTTGGTTTTCAAAACAACTGTTTTGGAATTCTATACTAAGCCCCACATATTTATATATGAACTACAATTTGGTGTATTAGTTTTTAAAATGTAAATCTTAATTGGGTATATTGGAGCGGGTCGAGGAACCCCATAAGTTAATTTCGGGCGAATATAACGCCCAATAGCCTCGTCTATAATGAGAGAGGACAGCTACATTCGATTTCAAAAAATATAATTTTAGTTTTCTATTTAATCCGAACTTACACTAATTCAAGAATATCCCTTTTAAAATTTAAGCAAAAACCTCAACAACTATTGAAGATATAGCCGATTTATTGTGTCAGCATCAATGTTAAATGTTTTGCCAAGAATATTTGTTACATTGAGATTTTATCGAAAATTAGGTGACACTTTATGAACCATGGACCTATATAAAAAGTTCCCGCTTACTTCCAGAACACGGAATTCCAAATAACAGTTACTTCGGCTGGAAAATAAGCCATTATAGATAGATAAAAAATACGATTAGGATCTTCAGCTTCTCGAAAATTGGGCGAACATTTAACAATCATGGGTCTATATTAAAAAATATATAAAAATATGTTTTCTTACTCTTCAAGAATTCCGAATTTCAAATAATAGTTACTAGGAACAAAATTGCCTTTAGAAATAATAGACCTATATTACAATTTTTTCTGCAAATATGCTCCCTGGAATTCCAGATGACACCTACTTAGAAAAGCCAAACTTTGCCGGTCTTAACCATTATTTGGGTAAAATTTCTCATTTCCAAATTTCACTGCAAAATGAATTAAAACTTTCGAAAATATGGGTATATAGCAAAACGTTAACCTATACCTATTCTAGCCACGACGTAAGAGTTTTCTATGGGAGTCATGTGAAAATATGGACCTATGTTGAAAATATTCTGCAAAAGTTTTTTCAACCTCTAAGACCCAAAACGACACATTTCAGGTTGTAAAATTCAGACAAAATTAAGCGGTACGGATATACCGAAATGTGAATATATTAAGAAGATTGTCTATGCCAAGTTATCGTCACTTGGGATGAATAAAAATGTAGTGGGACTTTAAAATAGGGACTATTTTTTTGCTGTGAAAAAGATTTTCACCCTCCCAGAACCAGGAACTCCAAATGGCAGCCATGTGTCCTGCACCATTAATACCTAAATTACATACACTGCAAATCTCCTGCGAATAATTTTTCAACCATCAAAGATTATAACCAGTGAGCGGAGTAGTATACCACTTCCACCGCGGGTGTATATTCCGAGCCTAGGAAATATTTCGCGATATTTTCACTCCATTGACCGATTAGAGGTCCTATACAAAAAAAAACAAAAATACTAAATAAGATCAAAATTTTGTTACTTTACACAAAAACGTTTGGGTTAATTTAAACCGCTAAATATGGACCGTTCAGTATCATGACAGCCATTCGACGACTAGAAAGGTAGACAAAATTTAGTTTTCAGTTCATTTCATCCCCCAATATCATCTGGTCAACATTGTAGGGGCTTCAGGAGAAAATATATAAGCCGTAGAATACAAATTTTGTATGTCAGTTGATCGTAAAAATACCTTAAATGGGGAGGTACGGTTATATGGGGGGGCTATATCATATCACCCATACCAGTATTTGTATTGATATAAAAACCTCTGAGCCAAATTTTGACCGCCTATGTCAAGTGGTTCGACATTTAATGAGTTTCTACCCAATTTTGGGTAAATACTTAAAATAGGGGTACCTTGGTATGGGGGCTACTAGAAAACGTGGACCTACATACATTTCTGCATGGATATTTTGCACCCAAAGAGAACACTCTGTGCCAAATCTCAGCCAATTTGGTCGTAAAATGTGTCTAATAGATAAAAAATACCTTAAATTGGGAGATACGGTTATATGGGGGCTATATCAAAACATGGACCCAGGGACCATTTTTCATTTCAATAAATGAGTTTATACCCAATTTTTGGGTAAATACTCGGGTATTTACCCACGTCTTTAAAGTATCGTAAAACTATCCATTATAAATCGATTTGATAACAGAAACCCAGAAATAGGGTGTAAGATGTTGTATTACCGATTCAATATAGTAAATACCCAAATAAATACCCGCAAACGGGTATTTACCCATTTCCTTAGGTATTTACCCGGTAAATACCAATGACAATTCTAAATAATATCAGAATACGTAGACACCTATATATATTTAAGTATAACTCCCCTTGGATATACTATGAACTTCTCCGGTCTATGTTCTTCAGGAGTTAATATACACCCCATAAAATGTTCACCACAAAATTCCTAAAGTTGCGCTGGACCCTTATAAGTTAAAACATTGACCAATCCAAGAATACTATGCCAAAATAATATTGTCTCTCACCCTCCATGTACCCAAATACCAAATACCCAAGTACTAAATAGAAAACGCAATGCAAGTGCAAAACGTTAAAAGTCTGTTTTGAAGATTGTAGTCTGTATCGAGATAAAAAAACCTGACATTAATATCGAGAAATCTCTTCATATCAAGAATATATAATTAACGGACGAAAGTATATAACCATTATAAACTGAATGACAAACTTAATACGAGTCAATCCCCCGTATGGTGGAGGGCATAATAATTATTATACAATACAATTCCCTTAATACAATTCCCTTAAAATATAAAACATTTAATTTCCCAAAAAAGACTAATCAATCTGGCATCCCTTTATAATTTAAACATCAAACCAAAATAGTATTGCAATGATCATGACCATGATCATGAACTTGGTGTTTTGCTGGTGCTATTCATGATCAATGTCCAAGTTAGTGTCGTTGAGGTTGTTGTATGGTTGTAGTACTTGTTGGTTCCATGATTTTTGTTTTTGTAACCAGCAGATTATGCTCCACACATGAGATTTCTGTATGCTCTCTCTCTCTCTCCACTCACCAAAATCCATATAACAGCAATTTCTTGGCCCCCCATGATCATTCACTTGAAATAACAGTAAGTAATCTCACGTTTAACATAATATATTTCATTATAAAGATGAAAACTAAAATGAGAGCGAGCTTTTATGTGTGTTTGGCTGTTACGTTAACAGAAAGCTTTTCGTTTAAAAATTGTAATTTATAAATACTTACTACCGGCATCAATGACCGCTGATGATTTTACACAAAATTGTATATACAATTTTTTATCAAAACTTCCGGATAGAAATAGTGAGACTTAGCTTTTTTTTTGTTTTAAAATAGTGCTTGAGAATAATGTGTAGGCATACAATATTAACAAGCACATTAATTCTATTTATACACACTATTAGTGACAATTTTTTTGCTACTTTGATTCTAATTTTGTCTACTCATTATATTATTGTTGGGCGTCTTTTTGTGCTTCAGTTCGTTCACTGGCGTCGTCTTATGTGGATAATAATGATATTTTAAATTAATTAAATGTTAAACGTATAATTGAGTTTATGAATGAATGTCTTTTCATTACATATATTCTATTTTCCAAAAATTCATTATTGTTCCCATGTCTTCATTAAATCGAATTTTATTTTGTTATTAGATACTTAGTTTTCGACTGTCATAGAAAGGTGCTCACGATCAATTTTTAGTGTCTTCCATTTGTATTCTACATTGAAATATTAATCACAAGATTAGTTATCTTTTTTTCTAATAAATTCCATTAGTTTTTTTTTTTAAGATATACTTAAAATTGTTTGCTTAAGAATAAAATACAAAGGATGCATTGTTTTCAAATGTCACAATGAACGGGGCATTAAAATATTTTAAATTACTAAATGCATTTCTTTGGATAGATTTGTGGGTCTAATAAATCGAAATTGGAAACGGAAATAGTCTTTAATACTTCATATTGTTCTTGTTTACCATCCGTGGGTGTTAAATTCTTTTATTTTGAATCTTATCGGTATTTTATAAATGACGACGTATGCTTTGTGTCCCGTTCGATGAATTAATGACGCTTTATTGTGTCTCGATTGTCCAATAGAAAACTGATTGTTCATACCCCCTCCCCATTCAAATCGTTTGTTATAAATTGGTGACAAAATGTGTTCAGACTGAATTTTCCGTAATATGTTATATCTTTAGAGTTTTGTATTGTATTTTTGTCCAACAAATGTAAACAGATTTATTATGTTATTTGATACATATGTGTGTAGCAATGAATGAAACCGAAATAAATCATTTTCTTACCAAACTTTGTAATAAAATCTTTATCTTATCTAAAGTTGTTCCACCTGTTCAACATTGTTTTAAACATGAGAGAATATAATAATAGTTATTTTCTTCGTATGGTAGTAATATTTTATAAATTTCAGACCCAATTGATAATATGAAGGGAATGTTGTAAACATTAATATTCGTATGAGAACCAATAAATGAATATGGACTGATTTTTTTGTCTAAAGGGCAAATCGGACGATGGAGATGGAGTGAAAAATTGTGAAAAACTTTTTGAGGAAGATTTTCATGTTTACAATAATTTTTTAGGGGATGAATTATTATTTAGGAGATTTATTAGTTTTTATGATTTTGAAATTTTGTTGGGGTAAAAATAGTACGATGTGGAAAATTGGGATCAAATCAAATTTTCTATTAGTTTCAGATACAATTTCAAAATTGTCACTATTAGGGTACATCATCTTCAGACTTGATTTGAGGATGGGAAACTTGATTTGATATTAAGTATAATTGATCAATTCGGATTTTCATTGATATTTATAATTTTCCATCACAAATAATATGGGATTGCCAGGAACCAAAAAGTCAATTTCAAGCAAAGAGGAAAAAGCCTTTTTTATTTCACTTCGTTGAGCTTGACAGGAGTAAAATTTTATATCATTGCGGGTCACGGTTTACAGATGAAAAGGAGTCGAAAATATTTTTGTATATATTGTATTTGAAAAAGAACAAAACATTGACATGTGCCAAAATATTAACATGAAATGAAGGTCAATTACACATTTGAAATTGATGATTATAATGAAAGGGAAAATTGTCAGTAATTTTAAAATAATAATCAAAAGTTTCGCATATCGTCACCATAAATGCAAACGGACGTAACTACAATTTTACTAATTTTACAGGAGAAACAAGAAACGTTATAAAATCTATATAAAATGGAGTATGGCTAGAAATTATTCAAAGATTTTTTTTTTTTTTTGAAAAAAAATTGGGTTTTAAATGTTTTATGTCAATTAAGTCTTTTTAACATAATATTTTCTGGAACAAAAAGAGGTAACTACAACACAATTGGTTTTGTATTCTCTTATTATTATTGGATTGGTATTCTCTTATCTTATTAGTTTACCGATGGCGTTATCGATGGAACCTCAACACAATTTAAAGGCCAACCAAAATATCATTTTATAATTTTTCACACAAAAGTCAGGGTCCATTTGACCCGCTAAATATTGACCGATCTTTATCAAAACAGTTATGCTTATTTTTTCGCTCGATCCCCCTCTCCATGCAAAAATTCACCATGTTTGGACCATAATTGTGGCCTCTAGAACGACCATAAAATCAGACAAAAATTAAGTTTTTGGTCCATTTCATCCCTAAATGTTAACTGATCTTTACCAAAAACAATAGGGGTCTTCATTGGCCAGAACCCATCTAACATGCAAAATTTAGTCCATAACTGTGGCCTGTATCGTGTTTACAAATTATAATGGACAAACGGACGGACACACATATCTAGATCGACTCCGCTTGTCGAAATATGACGATCAGTATACTTAAAGGTGGGTCTAGGACCAATATTTCGCGCCTTTACATACTCTTAGGGCTCCACAAAGATATAATATCCTCACAACATAGTTGTGTAGGGTATAAAAATTGTAAGGGACTTTTTCCAACATAGCGTGGTGGTGATAAAATTAAAAATATATAAGCCTCACCTACAACCAAAATGCAGCCGATTTGGGTTATTATGATGTGACAAACCTTCCTACCAAAAATAATCAAATTTGGACCACTTTTTAGGGTAGCTCCCATATAACAGGCCCCCAAATTGCGATATTTTCGTCATTATGTATGCATCTATAAACGAAGTTGACTGTAATTTAGTATTTTAAATTGGTATTTTCGAAAGTTTCGGCGTTGGCCCTACATAAACGGACTTCCAATATTTCGGTATTTTGGAGATTTTGAGTTCGTTTTTGAAGAAAATCGGCTATATTTCAAATTTTTAGTAAGGTATGCCATAGTTTTATACACATAATGCATACAGCAACGAATTCATGCCATTTTGATATTAAAAACTGTTATGAAATGAAATATTAATTTTTTTCTAGTTTTACCCCTTATTCACATTTTTCATCGCTGACCATAACTCTACAAATCGTGTTTAAAAATTTAAGGGGACCCACCCATTATCAATATAAATTTGTTGATTTTAAAGCGGCTGGCAAATGGACGTACTAATGTACGTTGAAGACATGGTTCCGGTCACTGGAACGCCCCATTCCATTCTGGCTCTAGTAGAATTATCATCGCACAAAAATTTAAAAAATGGCCGACATATGAAATTTAATTTTTAAAAAATTTCCTACTTTCGTCCACCGATTTATCCTAATTCATCGATAGCTATATGCGGACAGAATAACGATTTAAAATTGGATTATTAGTTTGGTTTAAATTGTATAGCACATTTTTCAGAAAGCCGGAATGGGGGATCCCCTTATCAGTCAAAAAACGTGATCCAAGCAATACTAATCCTTGGTGGACATAACTGAGTCTATTTGTTTTACTCATATAATTATTAGAGGCTTAAAATCTGCAGGAGACTGATTGTTTAGAAAACTATCTGATTGTTTTAGAAAAGTGTCATTTAGAGAAAAGTATGTTCTACTAGCCATTGATTGTGGTTAGAATTAGTACATTTTCCAAAACTTTACTTGTATTAAATCAGAAATTGATTAAAAATTTTAAACGCGACTCTTATTTTTTATTAATTCATATTCTGTTAATACCTTATTATATAATTTTTCCTTCCACTAACAATTATTGTTTTTTATTTTTTAGGTAAGTTGCTGTGATCTCACTATTTATTGTAAGTTGAAATGATATTGCTAGTGAAAGTTACATATATTTTGAAATGAAGAACATAACTAAACAAACGTTTATGTCATTATTCTCCACCAAGTGCCCGTTGTGGAATACCCACCCAATAAAAATCACTCACACGAAAAATATATCAACCTTAAATACAATGTTAAAAATAATATTCTTCGTGGATCTATTTTAAATCACTCACATACAAATATTCTTGAAACACACGAAATGTAGGTAAATTTTGACAGAAATTGTTCTAAATGGCAGATGATGGAGGTACCTTCATTCAACTATCACTGTGTGTGGAATGCCAAATAGCTAAACACAAAAAATAAAAGCAAATTTAATTGGATGTTGTATACCAACAATTTTGTTAATTTTTGGCACGTTCACAAGTTAATGACGACACCACTTCCCTTCAAAGAGAATTCGCCAAAACTTTAGCAAAAACAAAAAATGTTTCTTGTCCAATTCTAAATATGTTTCATTGTTTTTTAAACTCTTCATATTCAGTAGTCCAAAAATGACTACCGCTTTGTACATTAGCATTAGTGTTAATTAAAAATCAATTTATATTTCGAAATTTTGAAACTTTTAATTTTTACTTTTACATGAAATTAATTTTAAATGGTCGTAGAGAATCATGTCACGAATTTTTGACATATGTATGTCAATCGAAAATGGTTGTATTAAAAAGAACGAATAGATTTTATTGTATATTTAAAGGGTACACTTCGTTCTCCATTTGATTTGCCCGCCTTTAATCGTTTATATCTCAAAGAGCTCAGGAAGGGGAAATTCTTGAATTAATATATGTTCGAATTAGGGGAACCAAAACCATATTCGTTCACACAAAGTCAAATTGTACCAAATTTAGTACCGTTTACTTCACCGAAGTATGCATTTTAAAAACTAACCCCATATCTCAGTTCTAAATTTTAACTGTAATAGTTATTCCAAATTTTAAGTTTCCAGCTCTCTCCGCTATTTAAGTTGTCGGGTTCCAAGCCTATCCATTCACCCAAATCCAAATTGTACCAAATTTAGTACTTATCATACCCATAAGTACGTGCACTCCAATAACAATCTTAAGTACACATTTAAGGATTCCAGCTCTAACCTATCATCCAAATTTTACTTATAAGTTAGGATTTCCAACACTACCTCAATCCTGTACTCTAATAGTAATGTTGATTCCAAAATTATGGAGTCTAGCTCTATCCTTTCGCACATAATCAAATTGTACTAAATATAGTACCATTTAGTACCCATAAGTACTATTCTTCCATATATCAATTCTACAATCCAACAGCAACCATTATTCCAAATTTTAAGTTTCCAGCTCTCTCTGTTCAACCAAATCCAAATTGTACCAATGCTAGTGACGTTTAGTTCTTTTCGTGCAAAAAAATACGAATTTCCACTTCTTTAGCTCGATCCTCTATAGCTCAATCCTCAACAGTAATCTTAATTCCAAAATTCAGATTTTCAGCTCTATCCGTGCACCCAAATTCCAAATTGTACTAAATTTATTACCATTTAGTGCTTTTCGTGCCCATAAGTACGAATTTCCTAAACTACCTCAATCCTACACATCAACAGTCATTTCAATACCCAATTTCAAGACTTCAGCTCTATCTGCTCACCTAAATTCAACTTGTACCAAATTTAGTACGACTTAGTACTTTTCATACACATAAGTACGAATTTCTAAAACCATTTCCATACATCAACACCACTTCCCAACCTGTATTCCATATAAAGTTTCAAGATTGCAGCTATATATGTTAAATATTTATACAATTAGAACTAAATTTAGTAAAGTTTAGTACTCTTCGTACACTTATAGAACGAATTTCAAAAACTTCTCTTGTACACCTTTCAAACCTTCCATCAGTGACCCACATTCCAAATATCAGAATTCTAGCTCTTCCCGTTTGCTTAATACAAAGGGTACCATATTTAGTACATTTTAGTATTTTTCGTACCCTTTAATCTCTAATTTCGAAAATCCAACCTTATCTCACGCCTAAACATCAACCCACACTCAAAATTTCAAGCTTTTAGTCAAAATTTAAAAAAAAAAAAAAAACTTTATTAATCGAAATATTTTTGAACGCGTTTTGTAGAATTATGGCCAGATTTTGAAAGTCAAATTAAATTAATCGAAAATGACGGATTTAATACGAAAATAACACAAAATCATTCTTTTGTGTATCAATGGCTTAAAAATATGAAATTCCGACGATTTAGTTTAAAAACACGATAAAAATCCCCTAAACACAGAATAAGGGGGGATACGTTTATATGAGCCCTACACCGACGCATAAGTCAATATTGATAATTTTCGGTATGAAGATTTCCCGCAATGATAAACATTTTACTGGTGTTAAGCTCAAAGTCCCCAGATTTGAAATATATAACGCCTTTTCCTCTCTACCAGAAATTCATTTTGTCAAAAAAAAAAAAAAAAAAAAAATGGATTCCTGACCCATAGTGCCTCCCTTTACAATTTCTAGTAAAAAAAACTCAACAACTCTTATAGATGTGGCCGATTTATTGTGTTAGCCTCAAGTGACCCCAAGAGCGCTTCTCAAACTTTAAACGCGTATTTCTCGTAACAGTGTTTTTAAGAATGACGGGCTCGATGAGCCAAAATCAAATAATCTAATCCGTTCCAAATGTTTACACTCTATATTCCGTGCGTACACATCAAAATCTTCCTTATTTTTATACCCTTCACCACACTGTGGTACAGGGTATTATGTCTTTGTGCATATGTTTGTAACAGGCAAAAGGAAACGAGATAGACACATGGTTCCTTTTGAGAATATGCATAGAATCACTTTCTGAGTCAATTTATGCATGTCCGTCCGTCTGTAGATGTTAAATTGTAAACAAAGTACAGGTCGCATTTATGATCCGATTTGGATGAAATTTGGCACAAGTCACTTATTTGGTCCAAGGACGAACCCTATTGAAATTGGGAAAATCGGTTCAGATTTAGATATAGCTCCCATATATATTTTCGTCCGATTTAATGTAAATGGTCCCTATATATCTTTTGATTTGCACGAAATTTGGCACAGCGTAATGAATTAGGTCTAGAATGATGTGTGTTAAGTTTCCTGAAAATCGGTCTCATATAGCTCATATATATATATATATATATATATATATATATTCGTCCGATTTAAGGTAAATGGGGCACCAAAGTTCCTCTATATCTTTCGATTTTCATGAAATTTGGCATAGAGTACTGAATTAGGTGCAGAACGATGTGTGCCAAGTTTCGAGAAAATCGGTTCAGATTTAGATATAGCTCCCATATATATTTTCTTCCGATTTTATGTAAATGGTGCACCAAAGTCCCTATATATCTTCCGATTTGCACGAAATTTAGCACTGTGTACTGAATTAGGTCTAACATGATGTGTGTTAAGTTTCCTGAAAATCGGTCGAGATTTAGATAGAGCTCCCACATATATATTCGTCCGAGATTATATAAATGGTGTACCAAAGTCCCTATATATCTTTCGATTTGCACGAAATTTGGTATAGTGTACGGAATTAGGTCAAATATGATGTGTGTTAAGTTTCCTGAAAATCGATCGAGATTTAGATATAGTTCCCATATATATTTTCGTCCGATTTAATGTAAATGGTACACCAAAGTCCCTATATATCTTTCGATTTGCACGAAATTTGGCACAGTGTACTGAATTAGGTCTAAAATGATGTGTTTAAGTTTCGTGAAAATCGATTCAGATTTAGATATAGGAACACCAAACTTTTTATGTTTATCAGATATTTATTCAAATAATCAACTGGTGTCCGATTGATATTTGCTTTAAGAAGATTTACATAATTTTGTCCCATTATAAGAAGCAATTCTACATCTGACCAAATGAAAAATTTAGTATCGGTTGCAGAATGACATGTTCATGGATCCAATTTCATTTTACTGGTCCTTTAAAAATTCGACGTCTGTTAGGACTCATCTGTTGAATATACCCAAAGTGGTGAAGGGTATCATACAGTCGGCCCCGTCCGACTTTACTACTTTCCTTACTGGTTCTAATTTGGGTTGTGGTCAAAAATATGGAATTGTCCAAAAATTAAATTATATCCGTCATTAAAATTATAATTAAAATTAATTTTCACGTCCTTTAAGTCTTCAAATACATAAAAAGCAAAGTTACAAGTATTCTATATTATGCACGCTCATTTGTCAGCCGTTTGATAATCGCTGATTGATACCTAATTAAAAAATGTATCCCTTTCACATGCAATTGACATCACTGACTACAGTGATATTATTTAATTTGTTTATATTCTATTCTTATTTATTTTGAAAATACAACATTTCGAACATTGCTTGAGGGAATGCAAATGAAATGTAAACAATTACATACAATTGTACTAAAATATAAACACATTGGATTATTCCATTGTTATTAGTTATATTTGATTGAGTGATTGATTCAATGATAGCTATTTGTTTACATTGTGAATTTCTGAGAAATGTTCATCCAGTTATTACCGCATTCGTTTAGTATTCTAAGCGCCACATCAGATGTTTTTTTCTTCTAATAATAGATTTGTTTTTGATTGTAGGTGTGAATAGGTTTAATTTTAACATAACGTTAAAGTTGATTTAATGCATTTTTTATTAATCAGCAACGATTTTGTAAAGTAATTAACCCATTACCGGCCTTTGTCCCCATATGAGGACATCTGTTTAAAGGTGTGATTTATAAACAAGAACACGTGGTCCCAAGGACCAAACAAGTGTTATTTTTTATTAATCTCGGTTCAGTTTGTAATATCAGTTCAGTTGTGTTTGGTAAAAAGTTTTACTGTTATTAAATATACCAAGTGATTTAATGTTAGTAATTCGTGGTGTATAATATATCGATTACGTGTAGAGAAGCGTGTTATATTTGAAATAAAATTCAAGTGAAA